>NW_027183071.1:75000-95000 GCF_041146395.1 Eulemur rufifrons | reverse complement strand
GGGCTGGCCCTATCGATGCTATGGAGGGGGATCACCGCCAGGGGGCGCTGCGGTTGCGGGCTTCTCGACTCCCTCTCCTTCCCCACCCCTCCGCTCGCCCGCTCCTCCTTTCTTTACTCCCTATCGCCCCGCCCCCTTTTTTCTCCACACACACGCAATTATCACGCTCACGAACTATCCCGGGACCTGGCGTGACTTTCATCGCAATCTCCCCCCCCCCCCCGGACACACACACATAGAGACACACCCTCCCGGCAGGGAGCACCCTGAGTGGTCGTGCAGATGTCGCTGCTGCATGCGGCCTCCGCATGGGTTCGCTGGTTGACCAGATGTCTGGTCCTTGGGTGGTTGACCGGATGTCTGGTCTGTGGTTGTCATCCTGACAGGGAGGCTTTGGGACGGATTTGGTCTCTCTGGCCTCGCTGCCCCTAGGGGTCACCCTGCGATCGGTATTCTTCTCGCGTGGGGCGAGGGGGCGCTCCGGAGCATTCCTCTCCTCTCGGAGTTTCTGTCTGCAGTCTCTCGACTTGCTCTCACTCCCCTACCCTGCTGTGTGACTTTCTTTTTGGTCCTTTCATTTTATCTATTCTCTCTTTGCCTTTTCCTGCCCGCCTTTCCGCTCCCCCCCCCCCCGGATTCATGGTTTCACGTCACGCGGGTGACGTGCCGACACACCAGGAGGCCCTTCTCACACGTGCGCGTGAACACGCAATCAACACGTTTATGAACTAGAAAGGGATCTGGTGTGACTTTGCTATTATTTCCCCTCCCCTCCTCCCCGCGCTGAGAATGAGTTTCCCCGGGCTCGTGTGCCCGCCTGGGAATCGGCTGCAGACGCCATGGCCCCGGGTCGACCACATGTTGCCCTGGGGTCCACCAGATGTCTCTGGCGAATTGGGGCCCTAGGGTGCTTGTGACGGTGTGGTCACTAGGTGTCGCTCTGGGCTCAGTATTCTTCCTTCTCGCTGTGACTTTGGTCTCTTTTTTTCGAAATTTCTTTCTTTCTTCCTCTTTTGCCCTGTTTCCATTTTCCCTTCTTAATCTCTTTCTCTCTTTTTGTTGCTTTTTTTCCACGGCAGATGGGTGATGTGTGTGTGGAGGAAACGCGGCGTCAGGGAGAAGACACATCTCACACGTGCTCGGGAACACCCGATCGTCACGCTTCTGAGTACCGACCGATGGATCTGGTCCCGAATTTTTTAATAGTTTTCTCCTCTCTCTCTCTCTCTCTCTCTCTCTCTCCCTCCCCCCCTTCCTTCTCTTTCCTTTCTCTCCCTTCCTTTCTTTCTTTCTCTCGCTCTCTCGCTCTCGCTCTTCTTTTCTTTCTGACAGAGTCTCTCGTTCTGTTGCCCTGGCTAGAGTGCCATGGCGTCAGCCTAGCTCACAGCAATCTCAAACTCCTGGGCTCAAGCGATCAGACTGCCTCAGCCTCCCGAGTAGCTGGGATTACAGGCATGTGCCAGCATGCCCAGCTAATTGGATATACGTGTGTGTGTGTGTGCGTGTGTGTGTGTGTGTGTGTGTGTGTATATATATATATATATATATATTTTTTTTTTTTTTTTTTTTTTGAAACAGAGTCTCACTCTGTTGCCCAGACTAGAGTGCCGTGGCGTCAGCCTAGCTCACAGCAACCTCAAACTCCTGGGCTCAAGCGATCCTACTGCCCCAGCCTCCCGAGTACCTGGGACTACAGGCATGCGCCACCGTGCCCGGCTAATATTTTTCTGTATATATTTTTAGATACTGTTTCTGTATATATTTTTAGATATATAGTTTCTTTCTATTTTTAGTAGAGATGGGGGTCTCGCTCTTGCTCAGGCTGGTCTCGAACTCCCGACCTTGAGCGATCCACCCGCCTCTACGTCCCAGAGTGCTAGGATTACAGGCGTGAGCCACCCCGCCTGGCGTGTACGTTCTGTATTCACAGACAGACGGAAGGCAGGGAGAATGTTACCCTTTCAAAGCCCGCCCTGCTCGCCTCTCAGCCCACCGATGGCACTCTGAATCCCGTGGCATTCCTTCACTCAGCTGAATTCTTCAGCACCCGACCCCCCCCCCACCCCACCCCCGTGCCACGGGAGTTCGTTCTCATGGCAGAGCCATCGAGGCTGTTGCCACACGTGTTGTAGGTGCCTAGGCAGACTGTGCCCTGGCCCCGAGGAGGTACGGAACCGCCTATCGCCTCGGGAGGGAGGGACAAGATGTGTCCGTGTCCAAGGCGACGTCCTGTCGATCACGAGGAGGCCTGCAAAGGCTCGTATCTGCCAGGCATTGAGCCACATCACATGAAACACCGGTGTGTTCCTTCACTTAGGTGGTGTCGCGTGTTGATACTCACAGAGGATGATAAACCCACTCGCATGCCGGCTGAGCCCCCTGTGTCTCCTCCTCTATCCACTGAGGGAAAAAACCGCAACGAAAGGTAGAAAACCACAGGGGGGGAAGAGAGCCCGTCGCTCTCCCTATGTGACCGTCCGGAGTGCTCGTTCAGATGGGAGGAGGTGTGTTTGTGTGTGTGTGTGTGTGTGTGTGTGTGTTTCATTGATTTTGGTGCCATCTTTTCTCTGCAGCTGCGTCAGAGGACAGCGATTTTTCCGATTTTCACTCCGCTGAGTGAATTGCCTTTTGAAGAGAATGTCCACAGGAAGCCTACGGTCCTCCCGCGGGGGTGGCCCTCCTCTAGAAATGAATCTCGTTTCTTGAACGGAGGGGACTTGTTGACGCCATCATGCTTTCGGGACGACTTCTCAGACGCTAGCTTTGGACCGCAACATAGGTGCCCCCGACATTGCCTCAAGGGTTCCGTGGTGCCTCCTGTCAAGAGACCCCACCGACCGTCCCCAGCCTGCCCGCTCAAGGGAGCCGGGCCCCTTCTGATCTGTCCGCCCGCCGGTGAAGCTCCCTCCCGAGGGTCGGAAAGCCCACCTGTTTCCCAGTTCGGTTGAATGATGGGGCACCCGGGCAGGGCACTGGCACCGAGTGACTCCATTCTGAGTCTGTCTGCTCTGGGGGGCGGGGGCGGGGGCGGGGGCGGGTGGGGGGGGCAGTTCCGTCTCGACCCGGTGGCCTCCTACCGACTGACTCGATGGGACGGACCATTCTCACTCAGGATCGTGTACCTTCTTGGCCTAGGCACATCCCGGCACTTAAAGCCACTTTTCGGGGACACTCTCCCACGTACAGATAGATGGCCTGCACGAGTGCTCTTCCTTTCTCGAAACACTGGAAATCTGTCCTCAATTTTACCTGACCTACCTGACGGTGTGTGATAAAGGAGCATAGAACCCTCAGCCACCCTCCACCTTCCCGCTGTCCCGAGAGACAGTGCCGAGCGTGAAATTCTATCCCTGACTCTCTGTGTCCACCGGAACGTGGCCTGACTGCAGTGACGTCAGCTACGTCAAGTCGTTCTCTGGGTAGGGAAAGAACTTAACCAGATAGGCCCTATCGGTCGCTTCTCTGTTCTGATAGTTTTGTGGCAGCCATTTCTTTCCCCCTCTCTTTTCTTTTTCTGTCTCTCTCCCCCACCCCCACCCCCAAATTCTTTCTACGAAGACGTTTAGGATGTCAGATTCTGGCCACATGCCCCCCCTAGGCATACGGGGGCCAGCATAGACAAAGGTCTTCGGTACCAAGTGTTCATTCCACGGTGACAGATATTGCCACTCTTGTATTGACCAGGGCGAGATGGTGAGTGGGTCAACTCTGAAACTCCCTGTACTCTACTTCTCTCTTGGGTAGGTCCCTGCCCCAACCCTCCGGCTTCTAGCACACACCCAGGGGCACTCTCTCCTCTCTGGATAAAGTTCCAGATGATCCGATCCGCTCCGAGGAGGAAGGGGAGCTGGCCGGGCCACCCACTGTGCGCCCCACCCCCGTCAGTCATAGGGTCCGTTCTTTTCAGGATGACACCGGCAGCGGTTGCTGGGTGTCACCTAGCGGCCACTTTGATCAGACCTCGGGATCCGGAAAGTCAGGTGACGTTGGGAGTTTAAGAGCTGACTCCCGGGAGGTGTGGAGGGCGGGGAGGAGAGCACGGTCCGGACGGTCCCACCCTCTTCTTCCCGGGCCCCGCAGCTCTGGGCCCGCCCGGGGCAGCCCTAGCCTCTAGCGGGTCTCCGCCCACCCGCCCTGTTGTCTGCGGGAGGCGCCCCTCCTCCCGCTCTCTGCCTCCTCCCGGGACCGTAGGCCTCTGCCCGTCGTCTTTTTTATTTTTATTTTTTCCCTTTTGTTTGTTTCTCTTTTATCTTGTGTTTTAGGCTTATCGAATATCATATCGTATAAAAACTTAAATCACAGAATGAATTATATTAAGTAACAAGATGTGGCTTTTTATCCTACGCCGAGAACGATGAATTTTTCTCTTCGTGTCCATTTTCCTGTCCTGGAAGAAATACAAAGTTGCTCGTGATACTTCCCCATCATCTTCCAGTTTCCCCGACTGTCAACACGATGTATTCGATCGTATATCTTTGTGTGTGCACGTGGGCGCCTGTACCTATTTCTTTTCGGCATCAGTCTCAGGTCTTTTGGCACCTAGGGGGGAAAAAGGAGAAACCAATAAAGGACAGAAAGACGTTCTGTCGTTTTACGCTCCCCACCACCACCACCACCACCACCACCACCACCACTTTTGGGAGCTTGTAGTCTGGCCTATGTCCCCAAGGCAGGTTAAATCTTTTCTTAAAACTCCCAAGTGGTCCCCTGCCCCGCCCCCCCCCCCAGGTGGGCGGCCGGCAGAGTTCACAGGCTTTGTTTTTGGCAGAGCCTGGACGATTGAAATAATTAACCACAATCAACGCTAAAGCTGAGAACCCCTCCCCCCCTCATTAAAAGCTCTGTATTTCTGCCTAGCCCTATGTTCGGGGAAATTCGGAGGCTTGAGATGGGAAGGTCTACCCTATTTTCTCCTTTACCGGCAAAATAGACTCTCTCTTTCCTTCCTCCTCAAACAGCTTGTCCTCGTTATTCGGCCTCGTGGGCAAGTGGCCGAGCTTTCGGTAACACCAAGTCTTGTAAGTTGTGTTGTGTTATCGGTCTTGTTTTCTTTCTTTTCTTTTCTTTTCTTTTCTTTTTTTTTTTTTGAGACAGGATTTCTTTCACTCTGTCCTCTCCCAGGCCGCCTTGGCCTGATTGTAGCTCACAGCAAGCTCCAAATCCAGGGCTTAAGTGATCCTCTCTGCCTCAGCCTTCTGAGTAGCTGGGACTATAGGCAAATGCTGCCACACCCGCCATAATTTTTCTTTTTTTTTTTTTTTGTTGGTAGAGATGAGGTCTCATCGTGTTACCCAGGCTGGTCTCCAGCTGCTGGGCTCAAGTCACGCTCCCGTCTCTGCCTCCCAAGTTGCGGGGATCACGGGCATGAGCCACCATGGCCAGCCAGGTTATTTAAAGGTGATCGCTTTGCTATCCTGATACAAAACCCCAAATGTGCGAGTTTAAGGCACCAGACGGAGGGAGTCTCCACACTACATCGTCACGAACATTGAGGGTGGCTCACGAAACAGCTGGGATGTGGCCACACAGTAGTGATCGAGGAGATATATTCTAGTGGGATAGCAGAAATATAGAATGTCCTGAAGACACTAAATGTCGGAATGCCACAGCAGTCAATGGCTGACAAACTTCCATTCCATCGTGTCATGGTAGGCGGCTTACTTTTCTCCTGCTCCCTCGGTATGATTAAGGCCTGACGTAGAAAATGTCTACGTCTCATCCAAATCCATCGAGACGATGGAAGGGGGAACTGGGAGAGGAATAAAGAAAAACAAGAGGGGGAGAAGGAGGAAACTGCCTCCCCTGCCCCCATGCTACCCAATTAATAAATGAAGAATGGCCTCTTCCCTCCTCTTCCCAACCCCTAACTATGCCTGGAGGTGTATCGTAGGCCTACAGTCCTAAGAAATGTACAACTACTGATAGTAATGGGAAGAAATGCAGTCTAATAGGTTTCTGTGCAGTGGGACACCTGGCCAGGGCACTTACGGTGAATGGAGCTTGCAGGGCGGGCGGGAGGTTGCTCTGGGTGAGTCTGTGAGTTGGCGGTGAGTGGTGAGTGAATGTGAAGGCCTAGGACATTACTTACTGTAGGTTTTCATAAACCCTGGACACTTAGGCCACACGACATTTACCTTTAGAAATTTCTTTCTTCAATAATACATTAACCTTAGCTTACTGTAAGTGTTTTCACTTCATAAACTTTTCCATGGTGGTTTGGCTTTTTTTTTGTTTGTTTGTTTGTCTGTCTGTTTGTTTGTTTGTTTGTTTTTCTTTCTTTTAAACTTTTGGACTCTTTTGCAACACCACGACTTAAAACACAAATGCGTTGCACTGTTGTACACAGATATTTTCTTTCTCTGTGTCCTTATGTGTTCCGTAAGCTTTTTCCTACTTTTAAAGTTTTTATCGTTCTATGCACTTTTCAAAATAATAAAAACTAAAACGGGGGGGGGGGTGGGAGAGGGAAGGAGAGAAATACACACACATGAATATGTTTCCCAAGTGAACTGAGGAAGGGGGCCGAGTCAAGGTTCTCAGGGAGCCACCAGTGATGAAACGGTCAGGCTCAGAATCAGCATTGCAGAGTGGCTGCAGAGCCGGGGGGCCTGGACTGGCTACCTGGACGACACTCCGTGTTTGGTAACTTGGCGAGTCATACATCCTCTTGAGCCTCAGCCTCTTCATCTGCAAATGCAGAAATCATGGTGCCTACCCCACAGGGATATTGTGCAGAGTGAAAAAGCAAATGCAGGCAAAGCCCACAGAAGCACGCGTGGTAAACAGTAAGCCTTTAATCGTGGTCACAGTCGTTGTTATAGGATCATCTTCCTATGTCCTTGTCTTTTAAAGATTAGCAGAACCTCCCAGAAGATGAGAATGGGCTCCCCCTGAGCAAGTCTCGGCTGTAAAGTCACAGGCATGTTGAGCATGTGGCACAGAAGGCAGAATAAAAACCTGATCCCGGAACATTATGTTCCTGCAGGACATGAAATCATTGAAGGTATGGGAAATCCTACCTCATATCCGTTTTACTAGAACACCTATGATTGCGTACGCACATGGACGCACGCGCACGCGCACCCCAAACTTTTTGAGCTTCACAAAACAGCGTAACCAAGGAACACACTATGATGCTTCTTAGCGATCTATTTAGGCCCAGGTTACTCGTCACTCTGAGCCTGCCTCCTTATCTGTCCAATGAGAATAGTGTTTGTCACAATTATCGTCATCGTCATCCTACCTAACGCTTCTGGTAAAATTGAAGTGTGAGAACACCCGCTAGACAGAAAATCCATGTTATCTCTCAATTTTTCTTCCTCCTGATTTCTATCTGAATCTGTGAGCTCGCTTTGGTTCACTTCGGTTTTTCAAGAGGCTCCGGTTACCTTCTCTCCCACCTATATCGGATTGGGTCTGACGGAAGAAAGAAGGAAAAAAAAAAAAAAACATAGTAAAGAAAGCAGAACAACATTTGTTTCTGAAGCAACCGATCAAACATTGCTGATGAGCCGGTCTTTTCTATTTCAGTAAACCAAGGAGGCCTATTGTCACGAGGATGTGAGGGGCCCGGGTAAGATTGGATGATTACCCCTAAAGGAGACAAAGCAGACAGACTATGGCACATGTGATCTTAGCAAAGAGAATAAACAGTGACCTCTCTGCCGAGTTGGGCCTTAGCATACCAAAGGGAAATAAAGGTGTAATAGGATGCTCAATTTTTACTCTGGAAACAGAGGTTGGTTGGGCACTGAACTGAGAACACTGAATTTTTTACCCTCCTTGATATTCACATAGGCTTAGAGGAGGCAAAAAAAAAAAAAAAAAAAAAAAAGAATACTGAGCCTATAAGTCATCCCTAAAACTCGGATTTTATGTTCCCTTGCCTTTTCATAACTGAGCAACACACAACATTAAAGAATGGACACAGGCCGGACGCGTTGGCTCAGGCCTGTAAACTTAGCACTCTGGGAGGCCGAGGCGGGAGGATCGCTCAAAGTCAGGAGTTCGAGACCAGCCCGAGCGAGAGTGAGACCCCCCCGCCCCCGTCTCTACTAAAAATATAGAAAGAAATTGTCCAGACAACTAAAAATATATAGAAAAAAATTAGCCGGGCATGGTGGCACATGCCTGTGGTCCCAGCTCCTGGGGAGCCTGAGGCAGGAGGATCGACTGAGCCCAGGAGTTTGAGGTTGCTGTGAGCTAGGCTGACGCCACGGCACTCACTCTAGCCCGGGCAACAGAGTGAGACTCAGTCTCGGGGGGGGGGGGGACCCAAAAACAAACAAACAAACAAACAAACAAACAAACAAAAAAACTGGAAGGGACACAGACTTCCACAGGTTTGTGTGTGGCCCCTTTTACTTATTAACGCTACAGGACCTTAATTATTTGTGCTCTGAATCTGATATTCAAATTATCCTTGTGGCCAACGCGTTTGAACAGTAGATGGTAGGGGAAGAAGAGTTCACCTCCTGAATAGATGACAAGTAACGGGAGTACTGGTGAAATTACAAGTGGCTTACGTTTACACACTGAAAATCCCAGTTAGCCGCTACCATGAGTTCAAAGAAGAGATCTAAATTTCTGACCCTATGACCCTAAAAGATATTTCCTCCCATGGTGTCACAGATAAAAATAAAACTGCATCCTAGCACTTTGGGAAGCCTAGGGGGAAAGGATCGCTTGAGGCCAAGAGTTTGAAGTTGCAGTGATCTATGATGATGCTACTGCACTTTAGTCTGGGAAACAGAGTGAGGGCCCGTCAAAAGAAAAAAAAGAAAAAGACAAAAAGAAAGAGAGAGAGAGAGAGAGAGAGAGAGAGAGACAGAGACAGGAAGACACAAGGAAAGAAAGAAAGAGAGAAAGAAGAGAGGAGAAGAGAAGAGAAGCGTCAATCTATCCATTGCATTTTCTACCCTTTAGGTGACTGGGCTTCAGCAGGGTGATGTGATCTGACAAAGTTCATGTTGCTAAGAAATAAAGCACTGGAGTTCAAACTCTGAGTTTTCAAAATCCAGCATATCCCCCTACCCACCATACCGTGCCACCTCTGAGAGTGGATATCTCACAGAGGAGAGCTGTGGAGGCCATTCTTGGACAGACAGAGTCAAGTAGTGGAGACCATGGAGTCTCTGCTCTGCAGCCAGTCTAGAGACATATGGAGCCATTAACACTGCTTGTGAGGAAAATACCATGTCATAGGGAAACAGAAATATTTTCCGCCTTAGGCAGATACAATTTAGGAAAAGACCCGAAACCCCTCTTCTTCTAACAGTGCTTTCTGGTCAGATGCTGACCCCTTCGATTCACAGATTCAGATACATCATTCAATGCAAGCATTGTCAACAAGTCACTCTTTGCAGCTTTCTGAAATTTCTCGCATATAGCATACTTGTAAAGATGATCACTTATGTGAAGACACCACCCCTCCAGAAAAACAAAAACAAAACCAAAACAGAAGCCCACTTTTCTCTGCTGTGAAAATCAAGATCAGCTTTTATGAGATCCACTAAATTCACACAAGAAGTAAAATATAATCATACTGATATATGCAATTTTTCTCTTAGAACAGAATGCATGGTGCTCCTTATCGTCTCAGATACTGTCAACAGAAAGCACGCGGTGGATGAACAATCTCCGTGAGCTTTTCTACAGAGATGGGGTGGGGGTGTGTGTGTGTGTGTGTGTGTGTGATAAATAATGAGGGTTGAGGAGCAGATAAATGACTGGGGGAAAACAACAACAGCAACAACAACAAAAACCACTTCCTGGTTCCTCGATGCAAGCATTCATTTAAAGGGGATACTCGTATGTATACCTAGGTGGAAAGTGGAAGCAGCTTTAAAAAAAAAAAAAAGAAAAATTGCTGCGAGCCCTGGTTATGATACGGCAATAAGCGCTAGCTCTTGGAAGGTGTAAAACATATTCACGGTGGCTTACGCCAATCTGGGATGTACAAAGACGAGCTTGAGCACCACCACCAACCAAAAATATGAATGAATACCTGGCTAGCGATCAGGATCAGACATAATAGAAAAGAAAAAGCTCCCAAGGCTAAAATAATGTGAACACGATTGACTCGTCCATGGAAAAGAACCCCAAATCACTGCAAAATAATTTAAAGAGTTTTATTCTGAGCCCAACGGCCGTGATCATGGCCCAGAGAGCTACGCCCAAGAAGCCTTGAGCAAGCGGACCCATTGTGGTGGGGTGGGTTACAGTTTGGCTTCATACATTTTAGGGAGACAGGAATTACATGTAAAATCACAAATCAAAACATGGAAGGGGTACATTGGTCTGGGCTGAAAAGGCAGGACATCTGGCAGTTGGGGGGGGGGCGGGGGAGGGAGGGTGCGGTGTTTACAGGTTTACAGCTGGGTTTAAAGATTCTTTGATTTGCAATTGATGACATAAATGAACCTCTGCCTAAAAGCTTTGCATCATGTTTTCAGTTAAGGTAAGGAGGTCTGCTAATCACAGACAAGCCACTGGACAGTTTACCCAAAACTCAAGTGCCCTGTAGTTCAGTAAACGGTTGGCCTGCTAGATATGCGTTAAGCTTTGTCTTGCCTGGCCTTAGGCCCGTCGGACATTCAGTATCTCATTGTTATAAAATCTGACTCCATCAGGGAGGGGTGTCTGACTTCCCCTGTCCTTGCGGGGCAGCAGCTCAGGTTTAAGGGTTTTTCTAGGGTTCCCTGGGCCAACCACGGGACGGGTCAGCTGGCGGTGGCGGGCGGGGGGCGGCTTAAGATTTTATTTTAGTTCATAGACTCCAGAAATGGTGTTTCCCTGGCAAAGACACACGAGTTCATGAAAAGCTTTCATTCAGTTGGTCTGGCTCCTCCCTGAGGTCGTCTCCCTGCCCCCCACTCCTCCCATCCCCTGGGGCCGGAGCGGGGGGGGGGGGAGGAGGGGTGAAGGCCCAAGAGGAGAGGCGCGTGGGGGAGGTGCCGCTCCCAGAACCAGAGACTCGTCTGGGCCCCACGTAACCCAGCCACCGCGACCGCTTCGCCCGAGGAGGTGCCCAGCAAGTCGTGCTTCTGCCCCTCGGGATTGCCTGCGGGCTGGGGGCGGGGTACGAGCTCCCGGCCCAAGAGGGAAACCCCTAGCCTGGCCGCACAGATGGCCGGGCCCCCGGCGGAGCCCTTCCGCCGTTTTCCACCCCTCCTCCACTCACTGCGCTGACTGCGCATGCGCGCTCGCACGTAGCCGCCTCGGGCTTCTCTCGGGCGGAGCCGCTTTCAGCCGCGACCCCGCCCCGCGAGCTGACTGCGCATGCGCGCTTGCACGTAGCCGCCTCGGGCTTCTCTCGGGCGGAGCCGCTTTCAGCCCCGACCCCGCCCCGCGAGCTGCCGCTTCCAGGCGGCACAGCGCATGGGGGAGGGGACGGAGCTCTAAAGAAATCAGTCCCCTCCGTCTCCTGCCTCAGGAAAAGCCCCAAACCCTTGGAGAACTGCCACCCACCGCCACTGCCGTGTGTGTGTGTGTGTGTGGGTGGGGGGGGGGGCGGGGGGGCTGGGTCTTTACTTTGTGTCCTCCTTGTGGCCCAGTCCAAGGCGGCTGGGCTGCCAAACAGATCGTCTCGAGAGGGAGGCAGGAAGGGCCCAGGTCTGGACAGGGGTGGATTGGACCCCTCCACCCTGGGGTGTGGACTTGTGACCGAAAGCTCAGCTGCTTGTCCACGAGGCCGAATAACGAGGACAAGCGGTATGAGGAGTAAGAAAACAGAGAGTCTACTTTGCTGACAAAGGAGGAAATAAATAGGGTAGAGCTTCTCAGTCTCAAACCCCCAAATTTCGTGAACATAGGCCTAGGCAGAAATACAGAGGTTTAAAAGGAGGGAGGGTTGGTTCTCAGCTTCAGGCAATTACTGCAGTTAGCTGTTCTAAAGGTCCCGTCTCTGCTGAGAAGAAATCCCTTGAACTCTGTGGGCCGCCCACCCTGGGGGCCACCTGGAGTTATAACCAAAGAGTTAACGTGCCTCAGGGATGCAGGCCGGGCTGCAAGTTCCCAAAAGCCTGGGGGAAGTTTTAAAAAGACAGAAAATCTTTCTGCCCTCTTCCCCTCCCACCCCCCCACAAAGCCATTTTCTCTGGTGCAGACTCGGCACCCTCCCTGCCCCCCCCCTCCCCGTGCAGGCCTGTTTGTCCTCAATCATCTGTGAGGTTCACGAGGAGGAGATGCTCTCTCGCTCTCCCCACCCTCTTTCTTCCCTTAGGAAATCCTCAGCGCTGTTCCACACACTCAAGGTGGCGGGCCTGCTCCGGCCACCAGCCACCTCTTGTGCCACCTCCCGCCCCCCCCCCGCCCCCAACGGAGTAGGTGTACAGACAGGAGCACACTTTACCGGAGGGCGCCTGGGGATGAAGAGTTGTGGTGGCCAAATGGGGGATGCGGGGCGGGGAGGAGAGTGGCTGGCATTTGGCAAAGAGTGACACGGAGTGGCCATCCAGGCTTGTCTGAAAAGTGGGACTACGAGCCTGAGAGCGCCGACGGAGTCGATGGACATGGTCACTGCTGTGGGATGTCTCTTTTACCACGATGTAACACCAAAGCAAACCCCTGACCCGCTGGGTCGGAGAAGGCCTTGTGGGCAATTTAGAAAAGCCATGGCGTGGCCATTTGGAATACTTCCTGCCTCTCCGGGAATCAAAAATTAGAAAGGACCATGGGTTCTGTATTAACGTACCAAAGGCAGGCAGAATTTTAGCCTTTTAAAGCCTGCCCTGGCCCTATCTCAGCAAGGCAGTGGCACCCCAAGTTCCGTGACATTTCTGCACTCGGCGGCTGACTTCTTCAGCCATCTGTTGCGATGCCCCTGCCAGGTGGCCACTCACTCGCCCCTTCAGTTCAACCCTTGTACCAGAAAGTGTTGCCTTCTTCCTAACCCCTATGGGGGGACCGGGGGGTGACGTGTGTGGGGGGGGGGTAGTGGAAATGGGCAGACCCCACAGGTGCAGCCTCTTCCAGGTCATAATGGGCCTGAGGCAGCGTGGGATTCCCCCGGAAGGGAGGCAGGGTGGCACTACGGCACCGAAGCCTGACGCCGGCGGCCACGTGGATGGTGGGGGACACGTTAGACCGCTGAGATGCAGCCACTGAGAGCCACCCCGCAGCAAGAGGTCTCTCTGGCAGAGCAGGCACTGAGTCCGCAAGTCAAGACAGCTGGGAGGCCTGGGAGACAGAGGCCCTGGATCTCAGGTCCCGGGGTGGGGGCGGGGGGCAGTGCCAGTGCCTGGAGAGAGAGAGAGCCCAGGCTCCAGAGGCCATGATGGGGCCTGGTGGGCAGGGCCGAGGAGGTCAAGGCCGGGTGTGGTGGGGTCCGGGATGAGGGGCTTGGGGTGACGGGCAGGGAGAACGACCCGTTCACTCAGACGTGCCCTCAGAGGAAGGCAGAGGTGCGTTTTGCCTTCCTCCGGCTAGGGGAACGCTCGGCATTTCTTTCCTTCAGAGCTGGGTTGAACCGGTGTGGCATCTGTTATAGTACGGAGTGCGAGACAGGACAACCTAGAGACCGAATTGAGCCAAGTCATGAGTCCACATTAGCTGGCCAGCGACCACCCCCTGCCCTGTTAGGGTACAGGTACAGAGAATGGCCCCGAGCCGAAAAAAGCAGGAAGGTTTCAGACTATCCTAAGCTAGAGCTCCGTGACTTTAGGCACGGCGGTTGAAACAACACTATACCACCTACTCCGCAGCTGTGTGGTCCGGGACCAGCCTCGGGCCCCCGTTTCGTTTCGGTTACAGTCTTTAAGCGAGCAGGTTTACAGAAACAGATAGCTCCAATTAAGGAACATTCTTTCAGGCGTTAAGCAAGCACAATCAATTTTACGACAGGCAGCTGGAAAGTTTAAACACTTAGTTACAAGTTAATTGCTTTGTTTTATCTCCGCAAGGTACGTATTTCCAATTACAGACATAGGTCAAGCGGACATCGGTCACCTAGCGAGCAAGCATAAGTTTTCAAGTGGGCCTTTACAGCGTCCAGACAGGCCTCGGTCCAGTTATTGTGCATTCTTTTTGACCACTTGGAAAGCTACTAGCACCGTTCCGGGCCTCACCTCACTCACGCGGAACTACAGAGTGATGACCTGGGGTGGGTGGGTGGGTGTGTGTGTGTGTGTGTGCTCCCTCCTGTGGTGGGAAGGGTGATCTGCTCGCCCACCCGGCGTGGTGTCCCCCACCCCTGCCCCATCTTGGCGTTTACAGAAAACAAACACGAACACAAGAGAGGGAGCCGGAGGAGGAGGAGGAACATATGCTGCTATCCAGGTTATCCTGGGAGGCTTCCTAGCCATTTCTGAGGAAACAGTGTCTCCTGGCTGTCTCCCGTAGTTTTATTTATTGACTTATTTATCTATTTTTCCTTTTGGCTTGAACCCATTCTTTTCGTTTCGGCATCTCATCTGACATCCTCTTCTGAGAGGAACCTGGAAACGTTTCCCCGTGTTGCATCTTTTCAGGCTCTGTACGACTGACGAGCATCGTCCCTCTTCAGTCACTGGGCTATTTGCTAGCCAGGCCTTAATTCTCCACGTTGTAAACCCCAGATCGGATCTCCGCCCGGAGTCCTGTAGAGACCTACCGAATCGATGTTTGGACTGGGATGTCTCGTAGACCTTACCTATTAAAAACCGATCCAGGCCAGGCTTGGTGACTCACGCCTGTAATCCTAGGCCAAGGCGGGGAGGAGGACCGACCGCTTGAGGTCAGGAGTTCGAGACCTGCCTCGGCAAAAGCAAGACCCCCGTCTCTACCAAAAATAGAAAAAAATTAGCCGGGCATGGTGGCACACGCCTGTAGCCCCAGCGATTTGGGAGGCTGAGGAAGGAGGATCGCTGGAGCCCAGGAGTTTGAGGCTTCCAGTGAGTGAACTATGCCCTGCTCCCCCGCCACCCCTCCCCATCATCTCTAACGAAATGACAGTAAAATAAAATAAAATAAAATAAAGCTCAGAAAAAAAAAAAAAGTACTATGTAGTGAGACCGATCCTAAGAACACGGGGGCGGGGAAGGAAGTCACTACCACGGTATAAAATTGTATAAACGTTGCCCGATTCTGTGTGCGTGCGTTTTCTGAGAAATGACCCCCTTTTGCTATGGGGCCGGGACTGGAGTCCCAGTTTGGGACCATAGGATTCCCCGCACTCGACTCCTGACTGATTCGACCTAGGGTTAGCTCTGTGTAAACACTCTTTAGACGTGGGTGTTTTATGGATTTCTGTCCTTCGGGAGAAACGACTGGCCCGGGTACAGGAGTGAGTGAATGTACCGACCGTCTTCTCCCATCTCTCTCTCTCTCTCTCTCTCTCTCTCTCTCTCCCTCCCACACACAGGCACACGCGCGCGCGCGTGCGCGCGCGCACACACACACACACACACACACACACACGCCGTTTCCGGGAGCGCCCACTTCATGCGCTTCGGTCCACCGTGACAGATAGTCCAACTGTGAGATCATCGTGAGTGGCTGCGCCTAGGCCCCGCTCTGAACCTCTCCGTACTGTTCGTGTGTCTTCAGCAGGTCCTGCCTCCACCCGTGGCATCTAGCACGGGCCGATGGGTCCCTGTCCTCTCTCCCTGCCGTGGACGCCCCCCTCCGGCCCCCCGCCCCCGGGGGCTCTCTGGTCGACTAGTGGTGGGGAGTGTGCCCGAGGGCTGAGAGACGTGGTCCGAGAGGGGCCGGGAGGAGGCCTGCGACCCAGTGTGTACCCACTCCCGCCCCCACGCTCCCTCCCCCACGAGGGAGCCCGTCCTTTCCAGGCTGACACTTGGATCGGTGGATGACGGGGGTCACCTGGCGGCGGGCGAGCGTTATGGGAAAATCCGGTAGGCGTGTTGCGACGTCCTGCCACAGAGATGGCTCTGGCGACAGCCTCGGGCCGCCCCACCCTGGCCCCCGGCCAGGCCCCGTGAATGTGTTCTCTCTGTCCCTGACTTCTTTCTTTGTTTCACCAGCCGGCGTGCTCTGAGAATGTGAAGTGTATCATAGTTCCACCCTGGGTTTCATGATCCTAAGATAGGAAGGGGTTTTATGATTCCACGACAGAAAGGTTTTCTCATCCTATCATCTCTCCCCCCCCCCTCTTTCTTTCTTTCTCTTCCTCCTTCTGCCTTTTCTTTACTTCTTTGTTGTTTCCTTCTTTCAGTCTTCCTGTCTTCCTTCCTGCCTGCCTGCCTTCCTTCCTTCCGTATTTCTTTCCTCTCTTCCTTTCTCCTGTTATCCTGTGTTTCTATCTCTGTTTTTTCCATCTTTCTTCCCCCTTTCTACTTTCCTACCTTCTTTCTTTCTCATTCTCTCCTTTCTCTCTCCTTCCTTCTTCCTTTCTGTCTCTTTCTATACTGTCTCTCTCCTTCCTTCTCTCTATCTTTTTCTCTTTCCATCTTTCCGTGCTCTTTCTTTTTCTCTCTTAATTTCCTTTCTTTTTCTTTTCTTTCTTTCCCTCCTTCTGTCTCTGTCTGTCTTTCTTTCTTTCTTCTTTCTTTCTGCTTCCATCCTTCCTTCCTTTTTCTCATTCTCTTTCTTTCTGCCTGTCTTTTCTTTCCTTATTTCTTCTTTCCTTCTGTCTTTCTGTGTTTCCTATCTCCTTCCTCCCTTCCTTTTTCTTTCTTCCCCGTGCCCTCTTCCTGTCTTTTCTTATTTACTGTTTTCTTCTTTCTGACTTTCTCTCTCTGTTTCTCCGTCTCTTTTCTTTCTGTTCTTTTCCTTTCTCTCCCTTTCTCTCTTTCTGTTTCTGCCTGTCTGTCTCTCGGCTATGTTGTGGTCTGTGCAGAGACGGGTTTGGTGGACGATGTCGGTGGTCGGGCCGACCCATCCTTTCTTTGATCCCAGTGCTAGCCAGGCCGGGGCCTGCTTAGCTTCCAAGATCAGACGAGATTGGGCGCGTTCAGGGTGGCGTGGCCCTAGACTGACCCGTCATTTTTCGATGGCTTCCGTGGGGAGTAGGGGGACTGTGTTTGATGCCCCCGGGGGACCTTCTGGACTCTGAAATGATGGGCTCCAGAGGGTTGCCCCGTGTTTTGCAGCAGACCTCTGGTGGCTGGCGCCGGTTGTGGTCGGGCTCCACCTGGCGGCCGCTTTTCTACAAGTCTCTTGTCCTCTGAATCTTCGGTGCAGCAGGCAAAGCAGGGGACAGTCCCCGATGCGAGCGAGGCTGAGTTCCGGGAAGCAAGCAGCCTTCGCGGGGCCATCTGGTTCGTGCCGGGACGCCGGCTGGGACATCTGGGAGGCAGAGCTTGGGCCTGCAGGGCTGTGTGGCGGGAGGACGTTGTCGCCGCGCTTCCAGGCTCAGCCAGCCAGGCGGCTTGCGGGGCTGCCCGGGCAGGTCGACCAGCACGCTGTGGCCGCTTTGGAGACCCGACCCACCCCGCGGGGACAGGAAGGAGACGGCACACGCGGACGGGAGAGGAGGGTGTCCGGCGACCGGCCGCCGTCCCGTGCATGCGTGTCCCTCTCCCTCGGCCTCGCCTTTCCTACCCATTTTCCCTGGTTCCCGCTCGGGAGGCAGGGACAGCCCTGTGAGTGGCACCCAGTCGTCCGTGGCTTCCTCCGAGTCCTACTCTGGGGGCGCGGACCGGGCCCTGGGTGGCGCGGGTGGCCGGCGAGGGCGACCCCTGTCGGCCCGCGGGCGCTCGTGGGCCGCGGCGGTCCCGTCCCGATGTTTTCTCCTCCACAAGTCCCCGTGCTGGGGCCGGGGACCGGGCCCTGGGTGGCCCTGGGTGGCGCGGGTGGCCGGCGAGGGCGACCCCTGTCGGCCCGCGGGCGCTCGTGGGCCGCGGCGGTCCCGTCCCGATGTTTTCTCCTCCACAAGTCCCCGTGCTGGGGCCGGGGACCGGGCCCTGGGTGGCCCTGGGTGGCCGGCGAGGGCGACCCCTGTCGGCCCGCGGGCGCTCGTGGGCCGCGGCGGTCCCGTCCCGATGTTTTCTCCTCCACAAGTCCCCGTGCTGGGGCCGGGGACCGGGCCCTGGGTGGCCCTGGGTGGCGCGGGTGGCCGGCGAGGGCGACCCCTGTCGGCCCGCGGGCGCTCGTGGGCCGCGGCGGTCCCGTCCCGATGTTTTCTCCTCCACAAGTCCCCGTGCTGGGGCCGGGGACCGGGCCCTGGGTGGCCGGCGAGGGCGACCCCTGTCGGCCCGCGGCCGCTCGTGGGCCGTGGCGGTCCCGTCCCGATGTTTTCTCCTCCACAAGTCCCCGTGCTGGGCCCTGGGTGGCGCGCGTGGACGGTGAGGGCCTCCCTGGCCCTCTACGCCACGGGGGCCGACCAGATGTCCCTGAGTGCCCCTTGTCTGCTGGCGCTGGGGACCTGCTGGGGACAGGTGGCCGTGTCGAGTGTCGTGGGGGCAGGCGTGTTCAAGTGGCTCGGTCCCCGTCTTCCTGCGCGGTGTTTTTGATCACCTCATATCGTCATCTTCCGCCTGCAGGTTAGTACTGACACGCTGTCCTTCGGCGACTGTCGCTGGAGGGGTTGGGCCTCCGCACGCGGACAGGGTTCTGGGTTCCTGGGGATCCAGCGCCCTGCCCTGTTCCCTTTGAGCTGACCGCCTGGGCCCGCGCGCCGGCTCTAGGGCGTCGGAGTGTCCCGACGGTGGTGCCCGCCTCTCGCGTTGGTCTCTTGTCCCCTCGAGAGACGGCACCCGGGGGAGGGGGGGAGGTTTGCGGCAACCTTCCCCCTTACCCCGCTGGCTCTGTGCCGTTGCGTGTCAGGCGGTCCTCGTCTTTGGGTTGTGCTTGGGAGGCGGGGCTGGCGAGGCTGAAGCGGGCTCCTCCGATCGCTGTCCTCGCCGGCCTGACTGACCTCCCCCAACCCTCCCCGTCCTCGGGGCCTGATCGATGTGGTGACGTCGCGCTCTCCCGGGCCTTGAGCCGCGTGCCAGGCGAGGGACGGTCCATTCATGGTGAATGGTGGCCGCTCTTCTCGTTCTGCCCGCGGGCACCTCACCTCTCCTTCCCCGCCTGTGGGCGGTGCGTGGGAGGCGCGGGTGCGAGACTATCCGGCCCGACCGCGGTCGCCCCGCCCTCGGCCTCGTGGCGTTGGCGGGGGGTCGTGAGTCCTCTTGACGCAGCGGGCAGCCCTCGCTCGCCCTGTGTGGCTGTTGCCTGGCCGGGGTCCCCCCTGCCCGTGACGGACGGGTGCGGGGCCGTGCCGCCCGCCCGGTCGCGCGCCCCGTTTGGCGCGCGGCTGCTGGGTCTGTGTGGCCCTTTTGTGGTGCCCCCGGAGCGCACCGGGTTGTTCTCCAAGGTGCCCGAAACCGAGCGGTGGTTGTCGTCCTCGTTCCCGGCGTCCCCCTCTGGTCGCCGCTGCAGCGTCTGCTGCGTTGGGTACACCCTCGAGCAGCGTGCTTGGGGTTGGGGGGGTCGAGGCGGGCAAGCCTAGAGGCATCCTCCTGCGCTGCGTGGGCGGGCGGGGGGCGTTGTCTCGGCGTCCCCACGATGTGTGCGTGGCGGACTTCGAAAGGCGAGCGCACGGCTTGTGCTCTTCCCACCCTGCCCGAGGGGGGGTGGTTGCACGGTCGTGTGGGCGATCGTGGTGGGGCTGGGCCGGCGACGTGGTGCCGGCCGGCCCCGTGGGGGGCCTCTGCCACCGGCCTGGTCTGCCTCGGTGACCCCTCTCCCATACCGACGGGGGAGTGTTCCCCTCGAAGTGAGGGGGCTTTTGGACCAGGGGCCCCGACCGCGAACGCTCAGGAGTCGCCAACCGTGCGTGTTTTGCCCCATGCCGCAGACCCCCCCCCCACACCTCCCCCGGGGCGTGCCTGAACGCCTCCGCCCAGGGCCCTTACGGGGGCGACCGGGGGTCGGGGGCGATCCACCTTCGGCGAGAAAGCGTCTTCTCTAGCGATCATGGAGGCGTGTCCTCTTCTGGGGTTTGTCGGATCCCCCAGCCCGCCGCCTCTCTGCGCGTCGTCAGCCGCCGCCCCTGCGGCTGCCAGTTGTGCGTGGGCAGAGTTCCCTCCTCCCCTGCCGTGGGGGGGAGCGGTCCGCCGGCCCCCGCGGTGGGG
>NW_027183071.1:40000-62500 GCF_041146395.1 Eulemur rufifrons | reverse complement strand
GTCGCCGCCAGAGGGCGCTGCGGTTGCGGGCTCCTCGACAACCTCTCCCTCGTACCTCAATACGTGTCCGAAGGTGGGATTTTTTTTTTTTCTTTCCCCCTCCACCACCACCCCCCGCCCGCCGCCGCCTAGCCCGCCTCCGCCGCCTAGCCCGCCTCCGCCGCCTAGCCCGCCTCCGCCGCCTAGCCCGCCGCCGCCTAGCCCGCCTCCGCCGCCTAGCCCGCCGCCGCCGCCGCCTAGCCCGCCGACGCCTAGCCCGCCGCCGCCGCCGCCTAGCCCGCCGACGCCGCCGCCTAGCCCGCCGAAGCCTAGCCCGCCGACGCCTAGCCCGCCTCCGCCGCCGCCTAGCCCGCCGCCGCCTAGCCCGCCGCCGCCGCCGCCTAGCCCGCCGACGCCTAGCCCGCCGACGCCTAGCACGCCGCCGCCGCCGCCTAGCCCGCCGCCGCCTAGCCCGCCGACGCCTAGCACGCCGCCGCCGCCGCCTAGCCCGCCGACGCCTAGCCCGCCGACGCCACCGCCTAGCCCGCCGAAGCCTAGCCCGCCGACGCCTAGCACGCCGCCGCCGCCGCCTAGCCCGCCGACGCCTAGCCCGCCGACGCCTAGCACGCCGCCGCCGCCGCCTAGCCCGCCGACGCCTAGCCCGCCGACGCCACCGCCTAGCCCGCCGAAGCCTAGCCCGCCGACGCCTAGCACGCCGCCGCCGCCGCCTAGCCCGCCGACGCCTAGCCCGCCGACGCCGCCGCCTAGCCCGCCGACGCCTAGCCCGCCGACGCCTAGCCCGCCGCCGCCGCCGCCTAGCCCGCCGACGCCTAGCCCGCCGACGCCGCCGCCTAGCCCGCCGAAGCCTAGCCCGCCGACGCCTAGCCCGCCTCCGCCGCCGCCTAGCCCGCCGCCGCCTAGCCCACCTCCGCCGCCTAGACCGCCGCCTAGACCGCCGCCGCCTAGCCCGCCTCCGCCGCCTAGCCCGCCGCCGCCGCCGCCTAGCCCGCCGCCGCCTAGCCCGCCGCCGCCGCCGCCTAGCCCGCCGACGCCTAGCCCGCCGACGCCGCCGCCTAGCCCGCCGAAGCCTAGCCCGCCGACGCCTAGCCCGCCTCCGCCGCCGCCTAGCCCGCCGCCGCCGCCGCCTAGCCCGCCGACGCCTAGCCCGCCGACGCCTAGCACGCCGCCGCCGCCGCCTAGCCCGCCGACGCCTAGCCCGCCGACGCCGCCGCCTAGCCCGCCGAAGCCTAGCCCGCCGACGCCTAGCCCGCCTCCGCCGCCGCCTAGCCCGCCGACGCCTAGCCCGCCGACGCCTAGGACGCCGCCGCCGCCGCCTAGCCCGCCGACGCCTAGCCCGCCGACGCCGCCGCCTAGCCCGCCGAAGCCTAGCCCGCCGACGCCTAGCCCGCCTCCGCCGCCGCCTAGCCCGCCGCCGCCTAGCCCGCCTCCGCCGCCTAGACCGCCGCCTAGACCGCCGCCGCCTAGCCCGCCTCCGCCGCCTAGCCCGCCGCCGCCGCCGCCTAGCCCCCCTCCTCCTCCTCCTCCTCCTCCTCCTCCTCCTCCTCCTCCTCCTCCTCCTCGTCCTCCGCCGGTTTCGTGCCGGGATCCCATGGTCCTTGGGGTTGACCAGATGTCCCGTCGCACTTAGTCTCTGCGGGGCTGGCCCTATCGATGCTATGGAGGGGGATCACCGCCAGGGGGCGCTGCGGTTGCGGGCTTCTCGACTCCCTCTCCTTCCCCACCCCTCCGCTCGCCCGCTCCTCCTTTCTTTACTCCCTATCGCCCCGCCCCCTTTTTTCTCCACACACACGCAATTATCACGCTCACGAACTATCCCGGGACCTGGCGTGACTTTCATCGCAATCTCCCCCCCCCCCCCGGACACACACACATAGAGACACACCCTCCCGGCAGGGAGCACCCTGAGTGGTCGTGCAGATGTCGCTGCTGCATGCGGCCTCCGCATGGGTTCGCTGGTTGACCAGATGTCTGGTCCTTGGGTGGTTGACCGGATGTCTGGTCTGTGGTTGTCATCCTGACAGGGAGGCTTTGGGACGGATTTGGTCTCTCTGGCCTCGCTGCCCCTAGGGGTCACCCTGCGATCGGTATTCTTCTCGCGTGGGGCGAGGGGGCGCTCCGGAGCATTCCTCTCCTCTCGGAGTTTCTGTCTGCAGTCTCTCGACTTGCTCTCACTCCCCTACCCTGCTGTGTGACTTTCTTTTTGGTCCTTTCATTTTATCTATTCTCTCTTTGCCTTTTCCTGCCCGCCTTTCCGCTCCCCCCCCCCCCCGGATTCATGGTTTCACGTCACGCGGGTGACGTGCCGACACACCAGGAGGCCCTTCTCACACGTGCGCGTGAACACGCAATCAACACGTTTATGAACTAGAAAGGGATCTGGTGTGACTTTGCTATTATTTCCCCTCCCCTCCTCCCCGCGCTGAGAATGAGTTTCCCCGGGCTCGTGTGCCCGCCTGGGAATCGGCTGCAGACGCCATGGCCCCGGGTCGACCACATGTTGCCCTGGGGTCCACCAGATGTCTCTGGCGAATTGGGGCCCTAGGGTGCTTGTGACGGTGTGGTCACTAGGTGTCGCTCTGGGCTCAGTATTCTTCCTTCTCGCTGTGACTTTGGTCTCTTTTTTTCGAAATTTCTTTCTTTCTTCCTCTTTTGCCCTGTTTCCATTTTCCCTTCTTAATCTCTTTCTCTCTTTTTGTTGCTTTTTTTCCACGGCAGATGGGTGATGTGTGTGTGGAGGAAACGCGGCGTCAGGGAGAAGACACATCTCACACGTGCTCGGGAACACCCGATCGTCACGCTTCTGAGTACCGACCGATGGATCTGGTCCCGAATTTTTTAATAGTTTTCTCCTCTCTCTCTCTCTCTCTCTCTCTCTCTCCTCCCCCCCTTCCTTCTCTTTCCTTTCTCTCCCTTCCTTTCTTTCTTTCTCTCGCTCTCTCGCTCTCGCTCTTCTTTTCTTTCTGACAGAGTCTCTCGTTCTGTTGCCCTGGCTAGAGTGCCATGGCGTCAGCCTAGCTCACAGCAATCTCAAACTCCTGGGCTCAAGCGATCAGACTGCCTCAGCCTCCCGAGTAGCTGGGATTACAGGCATGTGCCAGCATGCCCAGCTAATTGGATATACGTGTGTGTGTGTGTGCGTGTGTGTGTGTGTGTGTGTGTGTGTATATATATATATATATATATTTTTTTTTTTTTTTTTTTTTTTGAAACAGAGTCTCACTCTGTTGCCCAGACTAGAGTGCCGTGGCGTCAGCCTAGCTCACAGCAACCTCAAACTCCTGGGCTCAAGCGATCCTACTGCCCCAGCCTCCCGAGTACCTGGGACTACAGGCATGCGCCACCGTGCCCGGCTAATATTTTTCTGTATATATTTTTAGATACTGTTTCTGTATATATTTTTAGATATATAGTTTCTTTCTATTTTTAGTAGAGATGGGGGTCTCGCTCTTGCTCAGGCTGGTCTCGAACTCCCGACCTTGAGCGATCCACCCGCCTCTACGTCCCAGAGTGCTAGGATTACAGGCGTGAGCCACCCCGCCTGGCGTGTACGTTCTGTATTCACAGACAGACGGAAGGCAGGGAGAATGTTACCCTTTCAAAGCCCGCCCTGCTCGCCTCTCAGCCCACCGATGGCACTCTGAATCCCGTGGCATTCCTTCACTCAGCTGAATTCTTCAGCACCCGACCCCCCCCCCACCCCACCCCCGTGCCACGGGAGTTCGTTCTCATGGCAGAGCCATCGAGGCTGTTGCCACACGTGTTGTAGGTGCCTAGGCAGACTGTGCCCTGGCCCCGAGGAGGTACGGAACCGCCTATCGCCTCGGGAGGGAGGGACAAGATGTGTCCGTGTCCAAGGCGACGTCCTGTCGATCACGAGGAGGCCTGCAAAGGCTCGTATCTGCCAGGCATTGAGCCACATCACATGAAACACCGGTGTGTTCCTTCACTTAGGTGGTGTCGCGTGTTGATACTCACAGAGGATGATAAACCCACTCGCATGCCGGCTGAGCCCCCTGTGTCTCCTCCTCTATCCACTGAGGGAAAAAACCGCAACGAAAGGTAGAAAACCACAGGGGGGGAAGAGAGCCCGTCGCTCTCCCTATGTGACCGTCCGGAGTGCTCGTTCAGATGGGAGGAGGTGTGTTTGTGTGTGTGTGTGTGTGTGTGTGTGTGTTTCATTGATTTTGGTGCCATCTTTTCTCTGCAGCTGCGTCAGAGGACAGCGATTTTTCCGATTTTCACTCCGCTGAGTGAATTGCCTTTTGAAGAGAATGTCCACAGGAAGCCTACGGTCCTCCCGCGGGGGTGGCCCTCCTCTAGAAATGAATCTCGTTTCTTGAACGGAGGGGACTTGTTGACGCCATCATGCTTTCGGGACGACTTCTCAGACGCTAGCTTTGGACCGCAACATAGGTGCCCCCGACATTGCCTCAAGGGTTCCGTGGTGCCTCCTGTCAAGAGACCCCACCGACCGTCCCCAGCCTGCCCGCTCAAGGGAGCCGGGCCCCTTCTGATCTGTCCGCCCGCCGGTGAAGCTCCCTCCCGAGGGTCGGAAAGCCCACCTGTTTCCCAGTTCGGTTGAATGATGGGGCACCCGGGCAGGGCACTGGCACCGAGTGACTCCATTCTGAGTCTGTCTGCTCTGGGGGGCGGGGGCGGGGGCGGGGGCGGGTGGGGGGGGCAGTTCCGTCTCGACCCGGTGGCCTCCTACCGACTGACTCGATGGGACGGACCATTCTCACTCAGGATCGTGTACCTTCTTGGCCTAGGCACATCCCGGCACTTAAAGCCACTTTTCGGGGACACTCTCCCACGTACAGATAGATGGCCTGCACGAGTGCTCTTCCTTTCTCGAAACACTGGAAATCTGTCCTCAATTTTACCTGACCTACCTGACGGTGTGTGATAAAGGAGCATAGAACCCTCAGCCACCCTCCACCTTCCCGCTGTCCCGAGAGACAGTGCCGAGCGTGAAATTCTATCCCTGACTCTCTGTGTCCACCGGAACGTGGCCTGACTGCAGTGACGTCAGCTACGTCAAGTCGTTCTCTGGGTAGGGAAAGAACTTAACCAGATAGGCCCTATCGGTCGCTTCTCTGTTCTGATAGTTTTGTGGCAGCCATTTCTTTCCCCCTCTCTTTTCTTTTTCTGTCTCTCTCCCCCACCCCCACCCCCAAATTCTTTCTACGAAGACGTTTAGGATGTCAGATTCTGGCCACATGCCCCCCCTAGGCATACGGGGGCCAGCATAGACAAAGGTCTTCGGTACCAAGTGTTCATTCCACGGTGACAGATATTGCCACTCTTGTATTGACCAGGGCGAGATGGTGAGTGGGTCAACTCTGAAACTCCCTGTACTCTACTTCTCTCTTGGGTAGGTCCCTGCCCCAACCCTCCGGCTTCTAGCACACACCCAGGGGCACTCTCTCCTCTCTGGATAAAGTTCCAGATGATCCGATCCGCTCCGAGGAGGAAGGGGAGCTGGCCGGGCCACCCACTGTGCGCCCCACCCCCGTCAGTCATAGGGTCCGTTCTTTTCAGGATGACACCGGCAGCGGTTGCTGGGTGTCACCTAGCGGCCACTTTGATCAGACCTCGGGATCCGGAAAGTCAGGTGACGTTGGGAGTTTAAGAGCTGACTCCCGGGAGGTGTGGAGGGCGGGGAGGAGAGCACGGTCCGGACGGTCCCACCCTCTTCTTCCCGGGCCCCGCAGCTCTGGGCCCGCCCGGGGCAGCCCTAGCCTCTAGCGGGTCTCCGCCCACCCGCCCTGTTGTCTGCGGGAGGCGCCCCTCCTCCCGCTCTCTGCCTCCTCCCGGGACCGTAGGCCTCTGCCCGTCGTCTTTTTTATTTTTATTTTTTCCCTTTTGTTTGTTTCTCTTTTATCTTGTGTTTTAGGCTTATCGAATATCATATCGTATAAAAACTTAAATCACAGAATGAATTATATTAAGTAACAAGATGTGGCTTTTTATCCTACGCCGAGAACGATGAATTTTTCTCTTCGTGTCCATTTTCCTGTCCTGGAAGAAATACAAAGTTGCTCGTGATACTTCCCCATCATCTTCCAGTTTCCCCGACTGTCAACACGATGTATTCGATCGTATATCTTTGTGTGTGCACGTGGGCGCCTGTACCTATTTCTTTTCGGCATCAGTCTCAGGTCTTTTGGCACCTAGGGGGGAAAAAGGAGAAACCAATAAAGGACAGAAAGACGTTCTGTCGTTTTACGCTCCCCACCACCACCACCACCACCACCACCACCACCACTTTTGGGAGCTTGTAGTCTGGCCTATGTCCCCAAGGCAGGTTAAATCTTTTCTTAAAACTCCCAAGTGGTCCCCTGCCCCGCCCCCCCCCCCAGGTGGGCGGCCGGCAGAGTTCACAGGCTTTGTTTTTGGCAGAGCCTGGACGATTGAAATAATTAACCACAATCAACGCTAAAGCTGAGAACCCCTCCCCCCCTCATTAAAAGCTCTGTATTTCTGCCTAGCCCTATGTTCGGGGAAATTCGGAGGCTTGAGATGGGAAGGTCTACCCTATTTTCTCCTTTACCGGCAAAATAGACTCTCTCTTTCCTTCCTCCTCAAACAGCTTGTCCTCGTTATTCGGCCTCGTGGGCAAGTGGCCGAGCTTTCGGTAACACCAAGTCTTGTAAGTTGTGTTGTGTTATCGGTCTTGTTTTCTTTCTTTTCTTTTCTTTTCTTTTCTTTTTTTTTTTTTGAGACAGGATTTCTTTCACTCTGTCCTCTCCCAGGCCGCCTTGGCCTGATTGTAGCTCACAGCAAGCTCCAAATCCAGGGCTTAAGTGATCCTCTCTGCCTCAGCCTTCTGAGTAGCTGGGACTATAGGCAAATGCTGCCACACCCGCCATAATTTTTCTTTTTTTTTTTTTTTGTTGGTAGAGATGAGGTCTCATCGTGTTACCCAGGCTGGTCTCCAGCTGCTGGGCTCAAGTCACGCTCCCGTCTCTGCCTCCCAAGTTGCGGGGATCACGGGCATGAGCCACCATGGCCAGCCAGGTTATTTAAAGGTGATCGCTTTGCTATCCTGATACAAAACCCCAAATGTGCGAGTTTAAGGCACCAGACGGAGGGAGTCTCCACACTACATCGTCACGAACATTGAGGGTGGCTCACGAAACAGCTGGGATGTGGCCACACAGTAGTGATCGAGGAGATATATTCTAGTGGGATAGCAGAAATATAGAATGTCCTGAAGACACTAAATGTCGGAATGCCACAGCAGTCAATGGCTGACAAACTTCCATTCCATCGTGTCATGGTAGGCGGCTTACTTTTCTCCTGCTCCCTCGGTATGATTAAGGCCTGACGTAGAAAATGTCTACGTCTCATCCAAATCCATCGAGACGATGGAAGGGGGAACTGGGAGAGGAATAAAGAAAAACAAGAGGGGGAGAAGGAGGAAACTGCCTCCCCTGCCCCCATGCTACCCAATTAATAAATGAAGAATGGCCTCTTCCCTCCTCTTCCCAACCCCTAACTATGCCTGGAGGTGTATCGTAGGCCTACAGTCCTAAGAAATGTACAACTACTGATAGTAATGGGAAGAAATGCAGTCTAATAGGTTTCTGTGCAGTGGGACACCTGGCCAGGGCACTTACGGTGAATGGAGCTTGCAGGGCGGGCGGGAGGTTGCTCTGGGTGAGTCTGTGAGTTGGCGGTGAGTGGTGAGTGAATGTGAAGGCCTAGGACATTACTTACTGTAGGTTTTCATAAACCCTGGACACTTAGGCCACACGACATTTACCTTTAGAAATTTCTTTCTTCAATAATACATTAACCTTAGCTTACTGTAAGTGTTTTCACTTCATAAACTTTTCCATGGTGGTTTGGCTTTTTTTTTGTTTGTTTGTTTGTCTGTCTGTTTGTTTGTTTGTTTGTTTTTCTTTCTTTTAAACTTTTGGACTCTTTTGCAACACCACGACTTAAAACACAAATGCGTTGCACTGTTGTACACAGATATTTTCTTTCTCTGTGTCCTTATGTGTTCCGTAAGCTTTTTCCTACTTTTAAAGTTTTTATCGTTCTATGCACTTTTCAAAATAATAAAAACTAAAACGGGGGGGGGGGTGGGAGAGGGAAGGAGAGAAATACACACACATGAATATGTTTCCCAAGTGAACTGAGGAAGGGGGCCGAGTCAAGGTTCTCAGGGAGCCACCAGTGATGAAACGGTCAGGCTCAGAATCAGCATTGCAGAGTGGCTGCAGAGCCGGGGGGCCTGGACTGGCTACCTGGACGACACTCCGTGTTTGGTAACTTGGCGAGTCATACATCCTCTTGAGCCTCAGCCTCTTCATCTGCAAATGCAGAAATCATGGTGCCTACCCCACAGGGATATTGTGCAGAGTGAAAAAGCAAATGCAGGCAAAGCCCACAGAAGCACGCGTGGTAAACAGTAAGCCTTTAATCGTGGTCACAGTCGTTGTTATAGGATCATCTTCCTATGTCCTTGTCTTTTAAAGATTAGCAGAACCTCCCAGAAGATGAGAATGGGCTCCCCCTGAGCAAGTCTCGGCTGTAAAGTCACAGGCATGTTGAGCATGTGGCACAGAAGGCAGAATAAAAACCTGATCCCGGAACATTATGTTCCTGCAGGACATGAAATCATTGAAGGTATGGGAAATCCTACCTCATATCCGTTTTACTAGAACACCTATGATTGCGTACGCACATGGACGCACGCGCACGCGCACCCCAAACTTTTTGAGCTTCACAAAACAGCGTAACCAAGGAACACACTATGATGCTTCTTAGCGATCTATTTAGGCCCAGGTTACTCGTCACTCTGAGCCTGCCTCCTTATCTGTCCAATGAGAATAGTGTTTGTCACAATTATCGTCATCGTCATCCTACCTAACGCTTCTGGTAAAATTGAAGTGTGAGAACACCCGCTAGACAGAAAATCCATGTTATCTCTCAATTTTTCTTCCTCCTGATTTCTATCTGAATCTGTGAGCTCGCTTTGGTTCACTTCGGTTTTTCAAGAGGCTCCGGTTACCTTCTCTCCCACCTATATCGGATTGGGTCTGACGGAAGAAAGAAGGAAAAAAAAAAAAAAACATAGTAAAGAAAGCAGAACAACATTTGTTTCTGAAGCAACCGATCAAACATTGCTGATGAGCCGGTCTTTTCTATTTCAGTAAACCAAGGAGGCCTATTGTCACGAGGATGTGAGGGGCCCGGGTAAGATTGGATGATTACCCCTAAAGGAGACAAAGCAGACAGACTATGGCACATGTGATCTTAGCAAAGAGAATAAACAGTGACCTCTCTGCCGAGTTGGGCCTTAGCATACCAAAGGGAAATAAAGGTGTAATAGGATGCTCAATTTTTACTCTGGAAACAGAGGTTGGTTGGGCACTGAACTGAGAACACTGAATTTTTTACCCTCCTTGATATTCACATAGGCTTAGAGGAGGCAAAAAAAAAAAAAAAAAAAAAAAAGAATACTGAGCCTATAAGTCATCCCTAAAACTCGGATTTTATGTTCCCTTGCCTTTTCATAACTGAGCAACACACAACATTAAAGAATGGACACAGGCCGGACGCGTTGGCTCAGGCCTGTAAACTTAGCACTCTGGGAGGCCGAGGCGGGAGGATCGCTCAAAGTCAGGAGTTCGAGACCAGCCCGAGCGAGAGTGAGACCCCCCCGCCCCCGTCTCTACTAAAAATATAGAAAGAAATTGTCCAGACAACTAAAAATATATAGAAAAAAATTAGCCGGGCATGGTGGCACATGCCTGTGGTCCCAGCTCCTGGGGAGCCTGAGGCAGGAGGATCGACTGAGCCCAGGAGTTTGAGGTTGCTGTGAGCTAGGCTGACGCCACGGCACTCACTCTAGCCCGGGCAACAGAGTGAGACTCAGTCTCGGGGGGGGGGGGGACCCAAAAACAAACAAACAAACAAACAAACAAACAAACAAAAAAACTGGAAGGGACACAGACTTCCACAGGTTTGTGTGTGGCCCCTTTTACTTATTAACGCTACAGGACCTTAATTATTTGTGCTCTGAATCTGATATTCAAATTATCCTTGTGGCCAACGCGTTTGAACAGTAGATGGTAGGGGAAGAAGAGTTCACCTCCTGAATAGATGACAAGTAACGGGAGTACTGGTGAAATTACAAGTGGCTTACGTTTACACACTGAAAATCCCAGTTAGCCGCTACCATGAGTTCAAAGAAGAGATCTAAATTTCTGACCCTATGACCCTAAAAGATATTTCCTCCCATGGTGTCACAGATAAAAATAAAACTGCATCCTAGCACTTTGGGAAGCCTAGGGGGAAAGGATCGCTTGAGGCCAAGAGTTTGAAGTTGCAGTGATCTATGATGATGCTACTGCACTTTAGTCTGGGAAACAGAGTGAGGGCCCGTCAAAAGAAAAAAAAGAAAAAGACAAAAAGAAAGAGAGAGAGAGAGAGAGAGAGAGAGAGAGACAGAGACAGGAAGACACAAGGAAAGAAAGAAAGAGAGAAAGAAGAGAGGAGAAGAGAAGAGAAGCGTCAATCTATCCATTGCATTTTCTACCCTTTAGGTGACTGGGCTTCAGCAGGGTGATGTGATCTGACAAAGTTCATGTTGCTAAGAAATAAAGCACTGGAGTTCAAACTCTGAGTTTTCAAAATCCAGCATATCCCCCTACCCACCATACCGTGCCACCTCTGAGAGTGGATATCTCACAGAGGAGAGCTGTGGAGGCCATTCTTGGACAGACAGAGTCAAGTAGTGGAGACCATGGAGTCTCTGCTCTGCAGCCAGTCTAGAGACATATGGAGCCATTAACACTGCTTGTGAGGAAAATACCATGTCATAGGGAAACAGAAATATTTTCCGCCTTAGGCAGATACAATTTAGGAAAAGACCCGAAACCCCTCTTCTTCTAACAGTGCTTTCTGGTCAGATGCTGACCCCTTCGATTCACAGATTCAGATACATCATTCAATGCAAGCATTGTCAACAAGTCACTCTTTGCAGCTTTCTGAAATTTCTCGCATATAGCATACTTGTAAAGATGATCACTTATGTGAAGACACCACCCCTCCAGAAAAACAAAAACAAAACCAAAACAGAAGCCCACTTTTCTCTGCTGTGAAAATCAAGATCAGCTTTTATGAGATCCACTAAATTCACACAAGAAGTAAAATATAATCATACTGATATATGCAATTTTTCTCTTAGAACAGAATGCATGGTGCTCCTTATCGTCTCAGATACTGTCAACAGAAAGCACGCGGTGGATGAACAATCTCCGTGAGCTTTTCTACAGAGATGGGGTGGGGGTGTGTGTGTGTGTGTGTGTGTGTGATAAATAATGAGGGTTGAGGAGCAGATAAATGACTGGGGGAAAACAACAACAAAAACCACTTCCTGGTTCCTCGATGCAAGCATTCATTTAAAGGGGATACTCGTATGTATACCTAGGTGGAAAGTGGAAGCAGCTTTAAAAAAAAAAAAAGAAAAATTGCTGCGAGCCCTGGTTATGATACGGCAATAAGCGCTAGCTCTTGGAAGGTGTAAAACATATTCACGGTGGCTTACGCCAATCTGGGATGTACAAAGACGAGCTTGAGCACCACCACCAACCAAAAATATGAATGAATACCTGGCTAGCGATCAGGATCAGACATAATAGAAAAGAAAAAGCTCCCAAGGCTAAAATAATGTGAACACGATTGACTCGTCCATGGAAAAGAACCCCAAATCACTGCAAAATAATTTAAAGAGTTTTATTCTGAGCCCAACGGCCGTGATCATGGCCCAGAGAGCTACGCCCAAGAAGCCTTGAGCAAGCGGACCCATTGTGGTGGGGTGGGTTACAGTTTGGCTTCATACATTTTAGGGAGACAGGAATTACATGTAAAATCACAAATCAAAACATGGAAGGGGTACATTGGTCTGGGCTGAAAAGGCAGGACATCTGGCAGTTGGGGGGGGGGCGGGGGAGGGAGGGTGCGGTGTTTACAGGTTTACAGCTGGGTTTAAAGATTCTTTGATTTGCAATTGATGACATAAATGAACCTCTGCCTAAAAGCTTTGCATCATGTTTTCAGTTAAGGTAAGGAGGTCTGCTAATCACAGACAAGCCACTGGACAGTTTACCCAAAACTCAAGTGCCCTGTAGTTCAGTAAACGGTTGGCCTGCTAGATATGCGTTAAGCTTTGTCTTGCCTGGCCTTAGGCCCGTCGGACATTCAGTATCTCATTGTTATAAAATCTGACTCCATCAGGGAGGGGTGTCTGACTTCCCCTGTCCTTGCGGGGCAGCAGCTCAGGTTTAAGGGTTTTTCTAGGGTTCCCTGGGCCAACCACGGGACGGGTCAGCTGGCGGTGGCGGGCGGGGGGCGGCTTAAGATTTTATTTTAGTTCATAGACTCCAGAAATGGTGTTTCCCTGGCAAAGACACACGAGTTCATGAAAAGCTTTCATTCAGTTGGTCTGGCTCCTCCCTGAGGTCGTCTCCCTGCCCCCCACTCCTCCCATCCCCTGGGGCCGGAGCGGGGGGGGGGGGGGGAGGGGTGAAGGCCCAAGAGGAGAGGCGCGTGGGGGAGGTGCCGCTCCCAGAACCAGAGACTCGTCTGGGCCCCACGTAACCCAGCCACCGCGACCGCTTCGCCCGAGGAGGTGCCCAGCAAGTCGTGCTTCTGCCCCTCGGGATTGCCTGCGGGCTGGGGGCGGGGTACGAGCTCCCGGCCCAAGAGGGAAACCCCTAGCCTGGCCGCACAGATGGCCGGGCCCCCGGCGGAGCCCTTCCGCCGTTTTCCACCCCTCCTCCACTCACTGCGCTGACTGCGCATGCGCGCTCGCACGTAGCCGCCTCGGGCTTCTCTCGGGCGGAGCCGCTTTCAGCCGCGACCCCGCCCCGCGAGCTGACTGCGCATGCGCGCTTGCACGTAGCCGCCTCGGGCTTCTCTCGGGCGGAGCCGCTTTCAGCCCCGACCCCGCCCCGCGAGCTGCCGCTTCCAGGCGGCACAGCGCATGGGGGAGGGGACGGAGCTCTAAAGAAATCAGTCCCCTCCGTCTCCTGCCTCAGGAAAAGCCCCAAACCCTTGGAGAACTGCCACCCACCGCCACTGCCGTGTGTGTGTGTGGGGGGGGGGGGCGGGGGGGCTGGGTCTTTACTTTGTGTCCTCCTTGTGGCCCAGTCCAAGGCGGCTGGGCTGCCAAACAGATCGTCTCGAGAGGGAGGCAGGAAGGGCCCAGGTCTGGACAGGGGTGGATTGGACCCCTCCACCCTGGGGTGTGGACTTGTGACCGAAAGCTCAGCTGCTTGTCCACGAGGCCGAATAACGAGGACAAGCGGTATGAGGAGTAAGAAAACAGAGAGTCTACTTTGCTGACAAAGGAGGAAATAAATAGGGTAGAGCTTCTCAGTCTCAAACCCCCAAATTTCGTGAACATAGGCCTAGGCAGAAATACAGAGGTTTAAAAGGAGGGAGGGTTGGTTCTCAGCTTCAGGCAATTACTGCAGTTAGCTGTTCTAAAGGTCCCGTCTCTGCTGAGAAGAAATCCCTTGAACTCTGTGGGCCGCCCACCCTGGGGGCCACCTGGAGTTATAACCAAAGAGTTAACGTGCCTCAGGGATGCAGGCCGGGCTGCAAGTTCCCAAAAGCCTGGGGGAAGTTTTAAAAAGACAGAAAATCTTTCTGCCCTCTTCCCCTCCCACCCCCCCACAAAGCCATTTTCTCTGGTGCAGACTCGGCACCCTCCCTGCCCCCCCCCTCCCCGTGCAGGCCTGTTTGTCCTCAATCATCTGTGAGGTTCACGAGGAGGAGATGCTCTCTCGCTCTCCCCACCCTCTTTCTTCCCTTAGGAAATCCTCAGCGCTGTTCCACACACTCAAGGTGGCGGGCCTGCTCCGGCCACCAGCCACCTCTTGTGCCACCTCCCGCCCCCCCCCCCGCCCCCAACGGAGTAGGTGTACAGACAGGAGCACACTTTACCGGAGGGCGCCTGGGGATGAAGAGTTGTGGTGGCCAAATGGGGGATGCGGGGCGGGGAGGAGAGTGGCTGGCATTTGGCAAAGAGTGACACGGAGTGGCCATCCAGGCTTGTCTGAAAAGTGGGACTACGAGCCTGAGAGCGCCGACGGAGTCGATGGACATGGTCACTGCTGTGGGATGTCTCTTTTACCACGATGTAACACCAAAGCAAACCCCTGACCCGCTGGGTCGGAGAAGGCCTTGTGGGCAATTTAGAAAAGCCATGGCGTGGCCATTTGGAATACTTCCTGCCTCTCCGGGAATCAAAAATTAGAAAGGACCATGGGTTCTGTATTAACGTACCAAAGGCAGGCAGAATTTTAGCCTTTTAAAGCCTGCCCTGGCCCTATCTCAGCAAGGCAGTGGCACCCCAAGTTCCGTGACATTTCTGCACTCGGCGGCTGACTTCTTCAGCCATCTGTTGCGATGCCCCTGCCAGGTGGCCACTCACTCGCCCCTTCAGTTCAACCCTTGTACCAGAAAGTGTTGCCTTCTTCCTAACCCCTATGGGGGGACCGGGGGGTGACGTGTGTGGGGGGGGGGTAGTGGAAATGGGCAGACCCCACAGGTGCAGCCTCTTCCAGGTCATAATGGGCCTGAGGCAGCGTGGGATTCCCCCGGAAGGGAGGCAGGGTGGCACTACGGCACCGAAGCCTGACGCCGGCGGCCACGTGGATGGTGGGGGACACGTTAGACCGCTGAGATGCAGCCACTGAGAGCCACCCCGCAGCAAGAGGTCTCTCTGGCAGAGCAGGCACTGAGTCCGCAAGTCAAGACAGCTGGGAGGCCTGGGAGACAGAGGCCCTGGATCTCAGGTCCCGGGGTGGGGGCGGGGGGCAGTGCCAGTGCCTGGAGAGAGAGAGAGCCCAGGCTCCAGAGGCCATGATGGGGCCTGGTGGGCAGGGCCGAGGAGGTCAAGGCCGGGTGTGGTGGGGTCCGGGATGAGGGGCTTGGGGTGACGGGCAGGGAGAACGACCCGTTCACTCAGACGTGCCCTCAGAGGAAGGCAGAGGTGCGTTTTGCCTTCCTCCGGCTAGGGGAACGCTCGGCATTTCTTTCCTTCAGAGCTGGGTTGAACCGGTGTGGCATCTGTTATAGTACGGAGTGCGAGACAGGACAACCTAGAGACCGAATTGAGCCAAGTCATGAGTCCACATTAGCTGGCCAGCGACCACCCCCTGCCCTGTTAGGGTACAGGTACAGAGAATGGCCCCGAGCCGAAAAAAGCAGGAAGGTTTCAGACTATCCTAAGCTAGAGCTCCGTGACTTTAGGCACGGCGGTTGAAACAACACTATACCACCTACTCCGCAGCTGTGTGGTCCGGGACCAGCCTCGGGCCCCCGTTTCGTTTCGGTTACAGTCTTTAAGCGAGCAGGTTTACAGAAACAGATAGCTCCAATTAAGGAACATTCTTTCAGGCGTTAAGCAAGCACAATCAATTTTACGACAGGCAGCTGGAAAGTTTAAACACTTAGTTACAAGTTAATTGCTTTGTTTTATCTCCGCAAGGTACGTATTTCCAATTACAGACATAGGTCAAGCGGACATCGGTCACCTAGCGAGCAAGCATAAGTTTTCAAGTGGGCCTTTACAGCGTCCAGACAGGCCTCGGTCCAGTTATTGTGCATTCTTTTTGACCACTTGGAAAGCTACTAGCACCGTTCCGGGCCTCACCTCACTCACGCGGAACTACAGAGTGATGACCTGGGGTGGGTGGGTGGGTGTGTGTGTGTGTGTGTGTGCTCCCTCCTGTGGTGGGAAGGGTGATCTGCTCGCCCACCCGGCGTGGTGTCCCCCACCCCTGCCCCATCTTGGCGTTTACAGAAAACAAACACGAACACAAGAGAGGGAGCCGGAGGAGGAGGAGGAACATATGCTGCTATCCAGGTTATCCTGGGAGGCTTCCTAGCCATTTCTGAGGAAACAGTGTCTCCTGGCTGTCTCCCGTAGTTTTATTTATTGACTTATTTATCTATTTTTCCTTTTGGCTTGAACCCATTCTTTTCGTTTCGGCATCTCATCTGACATCCTCTTCTGAGAGGAACCTGGAAACGTTTCCCCGTGTTGCATCTTTTCAGGCTCTGTACGACTGACGAGCATCGTCCCTCTTCAGTCACTGGGCTCTTTGCTAGCCAGGCCTTAATTCTCCACGTTGTAAACCCCAGATCGGATCTCCGCCCGGAGTCCTGTAGAGACCCACCGAATCGATGTTTGGACTGGGATGTCTCGTAGACCTTACCTATTAAAAACCGATCCAGGCCAGGCTTGGTGACTCACGCCTGTAATCCTAGGCCAAGGCGGGGAGGAGGACCGACCGCTTGAGGTCAGGAGTTCGAGACCTGCCTCGGCAAAAGCAAGACCCCCGTCTCTACCAAAAATAGAAAAAAATTAGCCGGGCATGGTGGCACACGCCTGTAGCCCCAGCGATTTGGGAGGCTGAGGAAGGAGGATCGCTGGAGCCCAGGAGTTTGAGGCTTCCAGTGAGTGAACTATGCCCTGCTCCCCCGCCACCCCTCCCCATCATCTCTAACGAAATGACAGTAAAATAAAATAAAATAAAATAAAGCTCAGAAAAAAAAAAAAAAGTACTATGTAGTGAGACCGATCCTAAGAACACGGGGGCGGGGAAGGAAGTCACTACCACGGTATAAAATTGTATAAACGTTGCCCGATTCTGTGTGCGTGCGTTTTCTGAGAAATGACCCCCTTTTGCTATGGGGCCGGGACTGGAGTCCCAGTTTGGGACCATAGGATTCCCCGCACTCGACTCCTGACTGATTCGACCTAGGGTTAGCTCTGTGTAAACACTCTTTAGACGTGGGTGTTTTATGGATTTCTGTCCTTCGGGAGAAACGACTGGCCCGGGTACAGGAGTGAGTGAATGTACCGACCGTCTCCTCCCATCTCTCTCTCTCTCTCTCTCTCTCTCTCTCTCTCTCCCTCCCACACACAGGCACACGCGCGCGCGCACACACACACACACACACACGCACACGCCGTTTCCGGGAGCGCCCACTTCATGCGCTTCGGTCCACCGTGACAGATAGTCCAACTGTGAGATCATCGTGAGTGGCTGCGCCTAGGCCCCGCTCTGAACCTCTCCGTACTGTTCGTGTGTCTTCAGCAGGTCCTGCCTCCACCCGTGGCATCTAGCATGGGCCGATGGGTCCCTGTCCTCTCTCCCTGCCGTGGACGCCCCCCTCCGGCCCCCCGCCCCCGGGGGCTCTCTGGTCGACTAGTGGTGGGGAGTGTGCCCGAGGGCTGAGAGACGTGGTCCGAGAGGGGCCGGGAGGAGGCCTGCGACCCAGTGTGTACCCACTCCCGCCCCCACGCTCCCTCCCCCACGAGGGAGCCCGTCCTTTCCAGGCTGACACTTGGATCGGTGGATGACGGGGGTCACCTGGCGGCGGGCGAGCGTTATGGGAAAATCCGGTAGGCGTGTTGCGACGTCCTGCCACAGAGATGGCTCTGGCGACAGCCTCGGGCCGCCCCACCCTGGCCCCCGGCCAGGCCCCGTGAATGTGTTCTCTCTGTCCCTGACTTCTTTCTTTGTTTCACCAGCCGGCGTGCTCTGAGAATGTGAAGTGTATCATAGTTCCACCCTGGGTTTCATGATCCTAAGATAGGAAGGGGTTTTATGATTCCACGACAGAAAGGTTTTCTCATCCTATCATCTCTCCCCCCCCCCTTTCTTTCTTTCTCTTCCTCCTTCTGCCTTTTCTTTACTTCTTTGTTGTTTCCTTCTTTCAGTCTTCCTGTCTTCCTTCCTGCCTGCCTGCCTTCCTTCCTTCCGTATTTCTTTCCTCTCTTCCTTTCTCCTGTTATCCTGTGTTTCTATCTCTGTTTTTTCCATCTTTCTTCCCCCTTTCTACTTTCCTACCTTCTTTCTTTCTCATTCTCTCCTTTCTCTCTCCTTCCTTCTTCCTTTCTGTCTCTTTCTATACTGTCTCTCTCCTTCCTTCTCTCTATCTTTTTCTCTTTCCATCTTTCCGTGCTCTTTCTTTTTCTCTCTTAATTTCCTTTCTTTTTCTTTTCTTTCTTTCCCTCCTTCTGTCTCTGTCTGTCTTTCTTTCTTTCTTCTTTCTTTCTGCTTCCATCCTTCCTTCCTTTTTCTCATTCTCTTTCTTTCTGCCTGTCTTTTCTTTCCTTATTTCTTCTTTCCTTCTGTCTTTCTGTGTTTCCTATCTCCTTCCTCCCTTCCTTTTTCTTTCTTCCCCGTGCCCTCTTCCTGTCTTTTCTTATTTACTGTTTTCTTCTTTCTGACTTTCTCTCTCTGTTTCTCCGTCTCTTTTCTTTCTGTTCTTTTCCTTTCTCTCCCTTTCTCTCTTTCTGTTTCTGCCTGTCTGTCTCTCGGCTATGTTGTGGTCTGTGCAGAGACGGGTTTGGTGGACGATGTCGGTGGTCGGGCCGACCCATCCTTTCTTTGATCCCAGTGCTAGCCAGGCCGGGGCCTGCTTAGCTTCCAAGATCAGACGAGATTGGGCGCGTTCAGGGTGGCGTGGCCCTAGACTGACCCGTCATTTTTCGATGGCTTCCGTGGGGAGTAGGGGGACTGTGTTTGATGCCCCCGGGGGACCTTCTGGACTCTGAAATGATGGGCTCCAGAGGGTTGCCCCGTGTTTTGCAGCAGACCTCTGGTGGCTGGCGCCGGTTGTGGTCGGGCTCCACCTGGCGGCCGCTTTTCTACAAGTCTCTTGTCCTCTGAATCTTCGGTGCAGCAGGCAAAGCAGGGGACAGTCCCCGATGCGAGCGAGGCTGAGTTCCGGGAAGCAAGCAGCCTTCGCGGGGCCATCTGGTTCGTGCCGGGACGCCGGCTGGGACATCTGGGAGGCAGAGCTTGGGCCTGCAGGGCTGTGTGGCGGGAGGACGTTGTCGCCGCGCTTCCAGGCTCAGCCAGCCAGGCGGCTTGCGGGGCTGCCCGGGCAGGTCGACCAGCACGCTGTGGCCGCTTTGGAGACCCGACCCACCCCGCGGGGACAGGAAGGAGACGGCACACGCGGACGGGAGAGGAGGGTGTCCGGCGACCGGCCGCCGTCCCGTGCATGCGTGTCCCTCTCCCTCGGCCTCGCCTTTCCTACCCATTTTCCCTGGTTCCCGCTCGGGAGGCAGGGACAGCCCTGTGAGTGGCACCCAGTCGTCCGTGGCTTCCTCCGAGTCCTACTCTGGGGGCGCGGACCGGGCCCTGGGTGGCGCGGGTGGCCGGCGAGGGCGACCCCTGTCGGCCCGCGGGCGCTCGTGGGCCGCGGCGGTCCCGTCCCGATGTTTTCTCCTCCACAAGTCCCCGTGCTGGGGCCGGGGACCGGGCCCTGGGTGGCCCTGGGTGGCGCGGGTGGCCGGCGAGGGCGACCCCTGTCGGCCCGCGGGCGCTCGTGGGCCGCGGCGGTCCCGTCCCGATGTTTTCTCCTCCACAAGTCCCCGTGCTGGGGCCGGGGACCGGGCCCTGGGTGGCCGGCGAGGGCGACCCCTGTCGGCCCGCGGCCGCTCGTGGGCCGTGGCGGTCCCGTCCCGATGTTTTCTCCTCCACAAGTCCCCGTGCTGGGCCCTGGGTGGCGCGCGTGGACGGTGAGGGCCTCCCTGGCCCTCTACGCCACGGGGGCCGACCAGATGTCCCTGAGTGCCCCTTGTCTGCTGGCGCTGGGGACCTGCTGGGGACAGGTGGCCGTGTCGAGTGTCGTGGGGGCAGGCGTGTTCAAGTGGCTCGGTCCCCGTCTTCCTGCGCGGTGTTTTTGATCACCTCATATCGTCATCTTCCGCCTGCAGGTTAGTACTGACACGCTGTCCTTCGGCGACTGTCGCTGGAGGGGTTGGGCCTCCGCACGCGGACAGGGTTCTGGGTTCCTGGGGATCCAGCGCCCTGCCCTGTTCCCTTTGAGCTGACCGCCTGGGCCCGCGCGCCGGCTCTAGGGCGTCGGAGTGTCCCGACGGTGGTGCCCGCCTCTCGCGTTGGTCTCTTGTCCCCTCGAGAGACGGCACCCGGGGGAGGGGGGGAGGTTTGCGGCAACCTTCCCCCTTACCCCGCTGGCTCTGTGCCGTTGCGTGTCAGGCGGTCCTCGTCTTTGGGTTGTGCTTGGGAGGCGGGGCTGGCGAGGCTGAAGCGGGCTCCTCCGATCGCTGTCCTCGCCGGCCTGACTGACCTCCCCCAACCCTCCCCGTCCTCGGGGCCTGATCGATGTGGTGACGTCGCGCTCTCCCGGGCCTTGAGCCGCGTGCCAGGCGAGGGACGGTCCATTCATGGTGAATGGTGGCCGCTCTTCTCGTTCTGCCCGCGGGCACCTCACCTCTCCTTCCCCGCCTGTGGGCGGTGCGTGGGAGGCGCGGGTGCGAGACTATCCGGCCCGACCGCGGTCGCCCCGCCCTCGGCCTCGTGGCGTTGGCGGGGGGTCGTGAGTCCTCTTGACGCAGCGGGCAGCCCTCGCTCGCCCTGTGTGGCTGTTGCCTGGCCGGGGTCCCCCCTGCCCGTGACGGACGGGTGCGGGGCCGTGCCGCCCGCCCGGTCGCGCGCCCCGTTTGGCGCGCGGCTGCTGGGTCTGTGTGGCCCTTTTGTGGTGCCCCCGGAGCGCACCGGGTTGTTCTCCAAGGTGCCCGAAACCGAGCGGTGGTTGTCGTCCTCGTTCCCGGCGTCCCCCTCTGGTCGCCGCTGCAGCGTCTGCTGCGTTGGGTACACCCTCGAGCAGCGTGCTTGGGGTTGGGGGGGTCGAGGCGGGCAAGCCTAGAGGCATCCTCCTGCGCTGCGTGGGCGGGCGGGGGGCGTTGTCTCGGCGTCCCCACGATGTGTGCGTGGCGGACTTCGAAAGGCGAGCGCACGGCTTGTGCTCTTCCCACCCTGCCCGAGGGGGGGGTGGTTGCACGGTCGTGTGGGCGATCGTGGTGGGGCTGGGCCGGCGACGTGGTGCCGGCCGGCCCCGTGGGGGGCCTCTGCCACCGGCCTGGTCTGCCTCGGTGACCCCTCTCCCATACCGACGGGGGAGTGTTCCCCTCGAAGTGAGGGGGCTTTTGGACCAGGGGCCCCGACCGCGAACGCTCAGGAGTCGCCAACCGTGCGTGTTTTGCCCCATGCCGCAGACCCCCCCACACCTCCCCCGGGGCGTGCCTGAACGCCTCCGCCCAGGGCCCTTACGGGGGCGACCGGGGGTCGGGGGCGATCCACCTTCGGCGAGAAAGCGTCTTCTCTAGCGATCATGGAGGCGTGTCCTCTTCTGGGGTTTGTCGGATCCCCCAGCCCGCCGCCTCTCTGCGCGTCGTCAGCCGCCGCCCCTGCGGCTGCCAGTTGTGCGTGGGCAGAGTTCCCTCCTCCCCTGCCGTGGGGGGGAGCGGTCCGCCGGCCCCCGCGGTGGGGGCCGAGTGCCACTCTTCGCCTAACGTGGTCCGCGCCTCCCCCCTGAACTCTGGGGGAGGGTCACGCCGGGCCGGGCCGGCGTTCCAGCTGTGAAGGGCGCCCGCGTGTGTGCGCTGCGTGCCCCGGCCGCGGGTCGCCCCGGTGTGCGCTGGGGGAAGGGGGTGGTGGTGCGGCCCGTCTCGCGCCCCCTCCCCATCCCCTGTGAGCGTGCGGCCCTCCACCCGGTCCCGTGCCAGGCCGCGGATGGATGGGCGCTCCCGTGCTGGCGCCTGTGGATTGCGGCTGGGGGGACCGCCCGGCCAACGAGGGGGTCGTTCCACCGGTGCACGGTGCTCCCCGGAGCGAGACAGGATTGGGAAACGGACGAGAATGGGATTAGGCACGGTGGCGTGCGGGCCGAGGGCCGAAGGCCGGCGTTGCTCTGGGACGCCCCGGTGGTGAGGCCGTGGCCCCGTTGGGAGGGTCGAGGGGTGCCGAAGGCTTTGGCCGGCTGGCGTCACGGGCGCGTTGCGGGACCGCTCTCGGGTTTGGGGCGGTGGGATCCCGTGGCGTTGTTTCCCCAGTGGCCCGGTCGCGGCGCAGGTCTCGCCTCCCCACGGGCTCTCGTGCCTCGCCCTCGCGGGTCTCATCCCTGTTCGAAAGGGTGCTCCTTCTCTCTTCCTCACGGCTGCCGACCGCCCCGCGACGAGCGTTCGCCCGACTGCGCTGCCCGAACCTGACCTCGCCGCGGGGAGGGGGCGTCGCCCTGGCCGCCAAGGCCCTGGACGGCGCCCCCCACCCCCTCGGCGACGTGCCTCGGTTGAACGGTCGGCGGGCCTCCGTGTGGCGGGCCGGACGGCGTTGGGGGGCGGCCGGTCGCGCGTGCGTGCAAGAAGAGCGTTTTTCCGGAGCTACACGCGACCGCGATGGCGGTCGGGGTCCGGGCCCTGCGAGGTGCGCGGGGGGTTTGGGGAGCTCGCCGAAGGCGCAGCCGGTCGTCCCAGGTGCCGCGGGACCGCCCTTGTGCGCGGAGGCCACTGGCGGTGAGATCCCGTGCGTGTCCTGGCCGGTGGGCTGCCGTCTGAGGCTTGCTACACCCCTCCCCTCGTGCCTCCTGGTGCCCGTCGGCCCCTTCCCCCGTCGTCGCCTTATGCCGCGCCCGGCGGCCCCCACCCCGCTC
>NW_027183071.1:7500-27500 GCF_041146395.1 Eulemur rufifrons | reverse complement strand
GGGGCGAGGGGGTGCTCCGGAGCATTCCTCTCCTCTCGGAGTTTCTGTCTGCAGTCTCTCGACTTGCTCTCACTCCCCTACCCTGCTGTGTGACTTTCTTTTTGGTCCTTTCATTTTATCTATTCTCTCTTTGCCTTTTCCTGCCCGCCTTTCCGCTCCCCCCCCCGGATTCATGGTTTCACGTCACGCGGGTGACGTGCCGACACACCAGGAGGCCCTTCTCACACGTGCGCGTGAACACGCAATCAACACGTTTATGAACTAGAAAGGGATCTGGTGTGACTTTGCTATTATTTCCCCTCCCCTCCTCCCCGCGCTGAGAATGAGTTTCCCCGGGCTCGTGTGCCCGCCTGGGAATCGGCTGCAGACGCCATGGCCCCGGGTCGACCACATGTTGCCCTGGGGTCCACCAGATGTCTCTGGCGAATTGGGGCCCTAGGGTGCTTGTGACGGTGTGGTCACTAGGTGTCGCTCTGGGCTCAGTATTCTTCCTTCTCGCTGTGACTTTGGTCTCTTTTTTTCGAAATTTCTTTCTTTCTTCCTCTTTTGCCCTGTTTCCATTTTCCCTTCTTAATCTCTTTCTCTCTTTTTGTTGCTTTTTTTCCACGGCAGATGGGTGATGTGTGTGTGGAGGAAACGCGGCGTCAGGGAGAAGACACATCTCACACGTGCTCGGGAACACCCGATCGTCACGCTTCTGAGTACCGACCGATGGATCTGGTCCCGAATTTTTTAATAGTTTTCTCCTCTCTCTCTCTCTCTCTCTCTCTCTCCCCCCCCTTCCTTCTCTTTCCTTTCTCTCCCTTCCTTTCTTTCTTTCTCTCGCTCTCTCGCTCTCGCTCTTCTTTTCTTTCTGACAGAGTCTCTCGTTCTGTTGCCCTGGCTAGAGTGCCATGGCGTCAGCCTAGCTCACAGCAATCTCAAACTCCTGGGCTCAAGCGATCAGACTGCCTCAGCCTCCCGAGTACCTGGGATTACAGGCATGTGCCAGCATGCCCAGCTAATTGGATATACGTGTGTGTGTGTGTGTGTGTGTGTGTGTATATATATATATTTTTTCTTTCTTTTTTTTTTTTTTTTTTTTGAAACAGAGTCTCACTCTGTTGCCCAGACTAGAGTGCCGTGGCGTCAGCCTAGCTCACAGCAACCTCAAACTCCTGGGCTCAAGCGATCCTACTGCCCCAGCCTCCCGAGTACCTGGGACTACAGGCATGCGCCACCGTGCCCGGCTAATATTTTTCTGTATATATTTTTAGATACTGTTTCTGTATATATTTTTAGATATATAGTTTCTTTCTATTTTTAGTAGAGATGGGGGTCTCGCTCTTGCTCAGGCTGGTCTCGAACTCCCGACCTTGAGCGATCCACCCGCCTCTACCTCCCAGAGTGCTAGGATTACAGGCGTGAGCCACCTCGCCTGGCGTGTACGTTCTGTATTCACAGACAGACGGAAGGCAGGGAGAATGTTACCCTTTCAAAGCCCGCCCTGCTCGCCTCTCAGCCCACCGATGGCACTCTGAATCCCGTGGCATTCCTTCACTCAGCTGAATTCTTCAGCACCCGACCCCCCCCCACCCCACCCCCGTGCCACGGGAGTTCGTTCTCATGGCAGAGCCATCGAGGCTGTTGCCACACGTGTTGTAGGTGCCTAGGCAGACTGTGCCCTGGCCCCGAGGAGGTACGGAACCGCCTATCGCCTCGGGAGGGAGGGACAAGATGTGTCCGTGTCCAAGGCGACGTCCTGTCGATCACGAGGAGGCCTGCAAAGGCTCGTATCTGCCAGGCATTGAGCCACATCACATGAAACACCGGTGTGTTCCTTCACTTAGGTGGTGTCGCGTGTTGATACTCACAGAGGATGATAAACCCACTCGCATGCCGGCTGAGCCCCCTGTGTCTCCTCCTCTATCCACTGAGGGAAAAAACCGCAACGAAAGGTAGAAAACCACAGGGGGGGAAGAGAGCCCGTCGCTCTCCCTATGTGACCGTCCGGAGTGCTCGTTCAGATGGGAGGAGGTGTGTTTGTGTGTGTGTGTGTGTGTGTGTGTGTGTTTCATTGATTTTGGTGCCATCTTTTCTCTGCAGCTGCGTCAGAGGACAGCGATTTTTCCGATTTTCACTCCGCTGAGTGAATTGCCTTTTGAAGAGAATGTCCACAGGAAGCCTACGGTCCTCCCGCGGGGGTGGCCCTCCTCTAGAAATGAATCTCGTTTCTTGAACGGAGGGGACTTGTTGACGCCATCATGCTTTCGGGACGACTTCTCAGACGCTAGCTTTGGACCGCAACATAGGTGCCCCCGACATTGCCTCAAGGGTTCCGTGGTGCCTCCTGTCAAGAGACCCCACCGACCGTCCCCAGCCTGCCCGCTCAAGGGAGCCGGGCCCCTTCTGATCTGTCCGCCCGCCGGTGAAGCTCCCTCCCGAGGGTCGGAAAGCCCACCTGTTTCCCAGTTCGGTTGAATGATGGGGCACCCGGGCAGGGCACTGGCACCGAGTGACTCCATTCTGAGTCTGTCTGCTCTGGGGGGCGGGGGCGGGGGCGGGGGCGGGTGGGGGGGGCAGTTCCGTCTCGACCCGGTGGCCTCCTACCGACTGACTCGATGGGACGGACCATTCTCACTCAGGATCGTGTACCTTCTTGGCCTAGGCACATCCCGGCACTTAAAGCCACTTTTCGGGGACACTCTCCCACGTACAGATAGATGGCCTGCACGAGTGCTCTTCCTTTCTCGAAACACTGGAAATCTGTCCTCAATTTTACCTGACCTACCTGACGGTGTGTGATAAAGGAGCATAGAACCCTCAGCCACCCTCCACCTTCCCGCTGTCCCGAGAGACAGTGCCGAGCGTGAAATTCTATCCCTGACTCTCTGTGTCCACCGGAACGTGGCCTGACTGCAGTGACGTCAGCTACGTCAAGTCGTTCTCTGGGTAGGGAAAGAACTTAACCAGATAGGCCCTATCGGTCGCTTCTCTGTTCTGATAGTTTTGTGGCAGCCATTTCTTTCCCCCTCTCTTTTCTTTTTCTGTCTCTCTCCCCCACCCCCACCCCCAAATTCTTTCTACGAAGACGTTTAGGATGTCAGATTCTGGCCACATGCCCCCCCTAGGCATACGGGGGCCAGCATAGACAAAGGTCTTCGGTACCAAGTGTTCATTCCACGGTGACAGATATTGCCACTCTTGTATTGACCAGGGCGAGATGGTGAGTGGGTCAACTCTGAAACTCCCTGTACTCTACTTCTCTCTTGGGTAGGTCCCTGCCCCAACCCTCCGGCTTCTAGCACACACCCAGGGGCACTCTCTCCTCTCTGGATAAAGTTCCAGATGATCCGATCCGCTCCGAGGAGGAAGGGGAGCTGGCCGGGCCACCCACTGTGCGCCCCACCCCCGTCAGTCATAGGGTCCGTTCTTTTCAGGATGACACCGGCAGCGGTTGCTGGGTGTCACCTAGCGGCCACTTTGATCAGACCTCGGGATCCGGAAAGTCAGGTGACGTTGGGAGTTTAAGAGCTGACTCCCGGGAGGTGTGGAGGGCGGGGAGGAGAGCACGGTCCGGACGGTCCCACCCTCTTCTTCCCGGGCCCCGCAGCTCTGGGCCCGCCCGGGGCAGCCCTAGCCTCTAGCGGGTCTCCGCCCACCCGCCCTGTTGTCTGCGGGAGGCGCCCCTCCTCCCGCTCTCTGCCTCCTCCCGGGACCGTAGGCCTCTGCCCGTCGTCTTTTTTATTTTTATTTTTTCCCTTTTGTTTGTTTCTCTTTTATCTTGTGTTTTAGGCTTATCGAATATCATATCGTATAAAAACTTAAATCACAGAATGAATTATATTAAGTAACAAGATGTGGCTTTTTATCCTACGCCGAGAACGATGAATTTTTCTCTTCGTGTCCATTTTCCTGTCCTGGAAGAAATACAAAGTTGCTCGTGATACTTCCCCATCATCTTCCAGTTTCCCCGACTGTCAACACGATGTATTCGATCGTATATCTTTGTGTGTGCACGTGGGCGCCTGTACCTATTTCTTTTCGGCATCAGTCTCAGGTCTTTTGGCACCTAGGGGGGAAAAAGGAGAAACCAATAAAGGACAGAAAGACGTTCTGTCGTTTTACGCTCCCCACCACCACCACCACCACCACCACCACCACCACTTTTGGGAGCTTGTAGTCTGGCCTATGTCCCCAAGGCAGGTTAAATCTTTTCTTAAAACTCCCAAGTGGTCCCCTGCCCCGCCCCCCCCCCCAGGTGGGCGGCCGGCAGAGTTCACAGGCTTTGTTTTTGGCAGAGCCTGGACGATTGAAATAATTAACCACAATCAACGCTAAAGCTGAGAACCCCTCCCCCCCTCATTAAAAGCTCTGTATTTCTGCCTAGCCCTATGTTCGGGGAAATTCGGAGGCTTGAGATGGGAAGGTCTACCCTATTTTCTCCTTTACCGGCAAAATAGACTCTCTCTTTCCTTCCTCCTCAAACAGCTTGTCCTCGTTATTCGGCCTCGTGGGCAAGTGGCCGAGCTTTCGGTAACACCAAGTCTTGTAAGTTGTGTTGTGTTATCGGTCTTGTTTTCTTTCTTTTCTTTTCTTTTCTTTTCTTTTTTTTTTTTTGAGACAGGATTTCTTTCACTCTGTCCTCTCCCAGGCCGCCTTGGCCTGATTGTAGCTCACAGCAAGCTCCAAATCCAGGGCTTAAGTGATCCTCTCTGCCTCAGCCTTCTGAGTAGCTGGGACTATAGGCAAATGCTGCCACACCCGCCATAATTTTTCTTTTTTTTTTTTTTTGTTGGTAGAGATGAGGTCTCATCGTGTTACCCAGGCTGGTCTCCAGCTGCTGGGCTCAAGTCACGCTCCCGTCTCTGCCTCCCAAGTTGCGGGGATCACGGGCATGAGCCACCATGGCCAGCCAGGTTATTTAAAGGTGATCGCTTTGCTATCCTGATACAAAACCCCAAATGTGCGAGTTTAAGGCACCAGACGGAGGGAGTCTCCACACTACATCGTCACGAACATTGAGGGTGGCTCACGAAACAGCTGGGATGTGGCCACACAGTAGTGATCGAGGAGATATATTCTAGTGGGATAGCAGAAATATAGAATGTCCTGAAGACACTAAATGTCGGAATGCCACAGCAGTCAATGGCTGACAAACTTCCATTCCATCGTGTCATGGTAGGCGGCTTACTTTTCTCCTGCTCCCTCGGTATGATTAAGGCCTGACGTAGAAAATGTCTACGTCTCATCCAAATCCATCGAGACGATGGAAGGGGGAACTGGGAGAGGAATAAAGAAAAACAAGAGGGGGAGAAGGAGGAAACTGCCTCCCCTGCCCCCATGCTACCCAATTAATAAATGAAGAATGGCCTCTTCCCTCCTCTTCCCAACCCCTAACTATGCCTGGAGGTGTATCGTAGGCCTACAGTCCTAAGAAATGTACAACTACTGATAGTAATGGGAAGAAATGCAGTCTAATAGGTTTCTGTGCAGTGGGACACCTGGCCAGGGCACTTACGGTGAATGGAGCTTGCAGGGCGGGCGGGAGGTTGCTCTGGGTGAGTCTGTGAGTTGGCGGTGAGTGGTGAGTGAATGTGAAGGCCTAGGACATTACTTACTGTAGGTTTTCATAAACCCTGGACACTTAGGCCACACGACATTTACCTTTAGAAATTTCTTTCTTCAATAATACATTAACCTTAGCTTACTGTAAGTGTTTTCACTTCATAAACTTTTCCATGGTGGTTTGGCTTTTTTTTTGTTTGTTTGTTTGTCTGTCTGTTTGTTTGTTTGTTTGTTTTTCTTTCTTTTAAACTTTTGGACTCTTTTGCAACACCACGACTTAAAACACAAATGCGTTGCACTGTTGTACACAGATATTTTCTTTCTCTGTGTCCTTATGTGTTCCGTAAGCTTTTTCCTACTTTTAAAGTTTTTATCGTTCTATGCACTTTTCAAAATAATAAAAACTAAAACGGGGGGGGGGGTGGGAGAGGGAAGGAGAGAAATACACACACATGAATATGTTTCCCAAGTGAACTGAGGAAGGGGGCCGAGTCAAGGTTCTCAGGGAGCCACCAGTGATGAAACGGTCAGGCTCAGAATCAGCATTGCAGAGTGGCTGCAGAGCCGGGGGGCCTGGACTGGCTACCTGGACGACACTCCGTGTTTGGTAACTTGGCGAGTCATACATCCTCTTGAGCCTCAGCCTCTTCATCTGCAAATGCAGAAATCATGGTGCCTACCCCACAGGGATATTGTGCAGAGTGAAAAAGCAAATGCAGGCAAAGCCCACAGAAGCACGCGTGGTAAACAGTAAGCCTTTAATCGTGGTCACAGTCGTTGTTATAGGATCATCTTCCTATGTCCTTGTCTTTTAAAGATTAGCAGAACCTCCCAGAAGATGAGAATGGGCTCCCCCTGAGCAAGTCTCGGCTGTAAAGTCACAGGCATGTTGAGCATGTGGCACAGAAGGCAGAATAAAAACCTGATCCCGGAACATTATGTTCCTGCAGGACATGAAATCATTGAAGGTATGGGAAATCCTACCTCATATCCGTTTTACTAGAACACCTATGATTGCGTACGCACATGGACGCACGCGCACGCGCACCCCAAACTTTTTGAGCTTCACAAAACAGCGTAACCAAGGAACACACTATGATGCTTCTTAGCGATCTATTTAGGCCCAGGTTACTCGTCACTCTGAGCCTGCCTCCTTATCTGTCCAATGAGAATAGTGTTTGTCACAATTATCGTCATCGTCATCCTACCTAACGCTTCTGGTAAAATTGAAGTGTGAGAACACCCGCTAGACAGAAAATCCATGTTATCTCTCAATTTTTCTTCCTCCTGATTTCTATCTGAATCTGTGAGCTCGCTTTGGTTCACTTCGGTTTTTCAAGAGGCTCCGGTTACCTTCTCTCCCACCTATATCGGATTGGGTCTGACGGAAGAAAGAAGGAAAAAAAAAAAAAAACATAGTAAAGAAAGCAGAACAACATTTGTTTCTGAAGCAACCGATCAAACATTGCTGATGAGCCGGTCTTTTCTATTTCAGTAAACCAAGGAGGCCTATTGTCACGAGGATGTGAGGGGCCCGGGTAAGATTGGATGATTACCCCTAAAGGAGACAAAGCAGACAGACTATGGCACATGTGATCTTAGCAAAGAGAATAAACAGTGACCTCTCTGCCGAGTTGGGCCTTAGCATACCAAAGGGAAATAAAGGTGTAATAGGATGCTCAATTTTTACTCTGGAAACAGAGGTTGGTTGGGCACTGAACTGAGAACACTGAATTTTTTACCCTCCTTGATATTCACATAGGCTTAGAGGAGGCAAAAAAAAAAAAAAAAAAAAAAAAGAATACTGAGCCTATAAGTCATCCCTAAAACTCGGATTTTATGTTCCCTTGCCTTTTCATAACTGAGCAACACACAACATTAAAGAATGGACACAGGCCGGACGCGTTGGCTCAGGCCTGTAAACTTAGCACTCTGGGAGGCCGAGGCGGGAGGATCGCTCAAAGTCAGGAGTTCGAGACCAGCCCGAGCGAGAGTGAGACCCCCCCGCCCCCGTCTCTACTAAAAATATAGAAAGAAATTGTCCAGACAACTAAAAATATATAGAAAAAAATTAGCCGGGCATGGTGGCACATGCCTGTGGTCCCAGCTCCTGGGGAGCCTGAGGCAGGAGGATCGACTGAGCCCAGGAGTTTGAGGTTGCTGTGAGCTAGGCTGACGCCACGGCACTCACTCTAGCCCGGGCAACAGAGTGAGACTCAGTCTCGGGGGGGGGGGGGACCCAAAAACAAACAAACAAACAAACAAACAAACAAACAAAAAAACTGGAAGGGACACAGACTTCCACAGGTTTGTGTGTGGCCCCTTTTACTTATTAACGCTACAGGACCTTAATTATTTGTGCTCTGAATCTGATATTCAAATTATCCTTGTGGCCAACGCGTTTGAACAGTAGATGGTAGGGGAAGAAGAGTTCACCTCCTGAATAGATGACAAGTAACGGGAGTACTGGTGAAATTACAAGTGGCTTACGTTTACACACTGAAAATCCCAGTTAGCCGCTACCATGAGTTCAAAGAAGAGATCTAAATTTCTGACCCTATGACCCTAAAAGATATTTCCTCCCATGGTGTCACAGATAAAAATAAAACTGCATCCTAGCACTTTGGGAAGCCTAGGGGGAAAGGATCGCTTGAGGCCAAGAGTTTGAAGTTGCAGTGATCTATGATGATGCTACTGCACTTTAGTCTGGGAAACAGAGTGAGGGCCCGTCAAAAGAAAAAAAAGAAAAAGACAAAAAGAAAGAGAGAGAGAGAGAGAGAGAGAGAGAGAGACAGAGACAGGAAGACACAAGGAAAGAAAGAAAGAGAGAAAGAAGAGAGGAGAAGAGAAGAGAAGCGTCAATCTATCCATTGCATTTTCTACCCTTTAGGTGACTGGGCTTCAGCAGGGTGATGTGATCTGACAAAGTTCATGTTGCTAAGAAATAAAGCACTGGAGTTCAAACTCTGAGTTTTCAAAATCCAGCATATCCCCCTACCCACCATACCGTGCCACCTCTGAGAGTGGATATCTCACAGAGGAGAGCTGTGGAGGCCATTCTTGGACAGACAGAGTCAAGTAGTGGAGACCATGGAGTCTCTGCTCTGCAGCCAGTCTAGAGACATATGGAGCCATTAACACTGCTTGTGAGGAAAATACCATGTCATAGGGAAACAGAAATATTTTCCGCCTTAGGCAGATACAATTTAGGAAAAGACCCGAAACCCCTCTTCTTCTAACAGTGCTTTCTGGTCAGATGCTGACCCCTTCGATTCACAGATTCAGATACATCATTCAATGCAAGCATTGTCAACAAGTCACTCTTTGCAGCTTTCTGAAATTTCTCGCATATAGCATACTTGTAAAGATGATCACTTATGTGAAGACACCACCCCTCCAGAAAAACAAAAACAAAACCAAAACAGAAGCCCACTTTTCTCTGCTGTGAAAATCAAGATCAGCTTTTATGAGATCCACTAAATTCACACAAGAAGTAAAATATAATCATACTGATATATGCAATTTTTCTCTTAGAACAGAATGCATGGTGCTCCTTATCGTCTCAGATACTGTCAACAGAAAGCACGCGGTGGATGAACAATCTCCGTGAGCTTTTCTACAGAGATGGGGTGGGGGTGTGTGTGTGTGTGTGTGTGTGTGATAAATAATGAGGGTTGAGGAGCAGATAAATGACTGGGGGAAAACAACAACAGCAACAACAACAAAAACCACTTCCTGGTTCCTCGATGCAAGCATTCATTTAAAGGGGATACTCGTATGTATACCTAGGTGGAAAGTGGAAGCAGCTTTAAAAAAAAAAAAAAGAAAAATTGCTGCGAGCCCTGGTTATGATACGGCAATAAGCGCTAGCTCTTGGAAGGTGTAAAACATATTCACGGTGGCTTACGCCAATCTGGGATGTACAAAGACGAGCTTGAGCACCACCACCAACCAAAAATATGAATGAATACCTGGCTAGCGATCAGGATCAGACATAATAGAAAAGAAAAAGCTCCCAAGGCTAAAATAATGTGAACACGATTGACTCGTCCATGGAAAAGAACCCCAAATCACTGCAAAATAATTTAAAGAGTTTTATTCTGAGCCCAACGGCCGTGATCATGGCCCAGAGAGCTACGCCCAAGAAGCCTTGAGCAAGCGGACCCATTGTGGTGGGGTGGGTTACAGTTTGGCTTCATACATTTTAGGGAGACAGGAATTACATGTAAAATCACAAATCAAAACATGGAAGGGGTACATTGGTCTGGGCTGAAAAGGCAGGACATCTGGCAGTTGGGGGGGGGGCGGGGGAGGGAGGGTGCGGTGTTTACAGGTTTACAGCTGGGTTTAAAGATTCTTTGATTTGCAATTGATGACATAAATGAACCTCTGCCTAAAAGCTTTGCATCATGTTTTCAGTTAAGGTAAGGAGGTCTGCTAATCACAGACAAGCCACTGGACAGTTTACCCAAAACTCAAGTGCCCTGTAGTTCAGTAAACGGTTGGCCTGCTAGATATGCGTTAAGCTTTGTCTTGCCTGGCCTTAGGCCCGTCGGACATTCAGTATCTCATTGTTATAAAATCTGACTCCATCAGGGAGGGGTGTCTGACTTCCCCTGTCCTTGCGGGGCAGCAGCTCAGGTTTAAGGGTTTTTCTAGGGTTCCCTGGGCCAACCACGGGACGGGTCAGCTGGCGGTGGCGGGCGGGGGGCGGCTTAAGATTTTATTTTAGTTCATAGACTCCAGAAATGGTGTTTCCCTGGCAAAGACACACGAGTTCATGAAAAGCTTTCATTCAGTTGGTCTGGCTCCTCCCTGAGGTCGTCTCCCTGCCCCCCACTCCTCCCATCCCCTGGGGCCGGAGCGGGGGGGGGGGGAGGAGGGGTGAAGGCCCAAGAGGAGAGGCGCGTGGGGGAGGTGCCGCTCCCAGAACCAGAGACTCGTCTGGGCCCCACGTAACCCAGCCACCGCGACCGCTTCGCCCGAGGAGGTGCCCAGCAAGTCGTGCTTCTGCCCCTCGGGATTGCCTGCGGGCTGGGGGCGGGGTACGAGCTCCCGGCCCAAGAGGGAAACCCCTAGCCTGGCCGCACAGATGGCCGGGCCCCCGGCGGAGCCCTTCCGCCGTTTTCCACCCCTCCTCCACTCACTGCGCTGACTGCGCATGCGCGCTCGCACGTAGCCGCCTCGGGCTTCTCTCGGGCGGAGCCGCTTTCAGCCGCGACCCCGCCCCGCGAGCTGACTGCGCATGCGCGCTTGCACGTAGCCGCCTCGGGCTTCTCTCGGGCGGAGCCGCTTTCAGCCCCGACCCCGCCCCGCGAGCTGCCGCTTCCAGGCGGCACAGCGCATGGGGGAGGGGACGGAGCTCTAAAGAAATCAGTCCCCTCCGTCTCCTGCCTCAGGAAAAGCCCCAAACCCTTGGAGAACTGCCACCCACCGCCACTGCCGTGTGTGTGTGTGTGTGTGTGGGGGGGGCGGGGGGGCTGGGTCTTTACTTTGTGTCCTCCTTGTGGCCCAGTCCAAGGCGGCTGGGCTGCCAAACAGATCGTCTCGAGAGGGAGGCAGGAAGGGCCCAGGTCTGGACAGGGGTGGATTGGACCCCTCCACCCTGGGGTGTGGACTTGTGACCGAAAGCTCAGCTGCTTGTCCACGAGGCCGAATAACGAGGACAAGCGGTATGAGGAGTAAGAAAACAGAGAGTCTACTTTGCTGACAAAGGAGGAAATAAATAGGGTAGAGCTTCTCAGTCTCAAACCCCCAAATTTCGTGAACATAGGCCTAGGCAGAAATACAGAGGTTTAAAAGGAGGGAGGGTTGGTTCTCAGCTTCAGGCAATTACTGCAGTTAGCTGTTCTAAAGGTCCCGTCTCTGCTGAGAAGAAATCCCTTGAACTCTGTGGGCCGCCCACCCTGGGGGCCACCTGGAGTTATAACCAAAGAGTTAACGTGCCTCAGGGATGCAGGCCGGGCTGCAAGTTCCCAAAAGCCTGGGGGAAGTTTTAAAAAGACAGAAAATCTTTCTGCCCTCTTCCCCTCCCACCCCCCCACAAAGCCATTTTCTCTGGTGCAGACTCGGCACCCTCCCTGCCCCCCCCCTCCCCGTGCAGGCCTGTTTGTCCTCAATCATCTGTGAGGTTCACGAGGAGGAGATGCTCTCTCGCTCTCCCCACCCTCTTTCTTCCCTTAGGAAATCCTCAGCGCTGTTCCACACACTCAAGGTGGCGGGCCTGCTCCGGCCACCAGCCACCTCTTGTGCCACCTCCCGCCCCCCCCCCGCCCCCAACGGAGTAGGTGTACAGACAGGAGCACACTTTACCGGAGGGCGCCTGGGGATGAAGAGTTGTGGTGGCCAAATGGGGGATGCGGGGCGGGGAGGAGAGTGGCTGGCATTTGGCAAAGAGTGACACGGAGTGGCCATCCAGGCTTGTCTGAAAAGTGGGACTACGAGCCTGAGAGCGCCGACGGAGTCGATGGACATGGTCACTGCTGTGGGATGTCTCTTTTACCACGATGTAACACCAAAGCAAACCCCTGACCCGCTGGGTCGGAGAAGGCCTTGTGGGCAATTTAGAAAAGCCATGGCGTGGCCATTTGGAATACTTCCTGCCTCTCCGGGAATCAAAAATTAGAAAGGACCATGGGTTCTGTATTAACGTACCAAAGGCAGGCAGAATTTTAGCCTTTTAAAGCCTGCCCTGGCCCTATCTCAGCAAGGCAGTGGCACCCCAAGTTCCGTGACATTTCTGCACTCGGCGGCTGACTTCTTCAGCCATCTGTTGCGATGCCCCTGCCAGGTGGCCACTCACTCGCCCCTTCAGTTCAACCCTTGTACCAGAAAGTGTTGCCTTCTTCCTAACCCCTATGGGGGGACCGGGGGGTGACGTGTGTGGGGGGGGGGTAGTGGAAATGGGCAGACCCCACAGGTGCAGCCTCTTCCAGGTCATAATGGGCCTGAGGCAGCGTGGGATTCCCCCGGAAGGGAGGCAGGGTGGCACTACGGCACCGAAGCCTGACGCCGGCGGCCACGTGGATGGTGGGGGACACGTTAGACCGCTGAGATGCAGCCACTGAGAGCCACCCCGCAGCAAGAGGTCTCTCTGGCAGAGCAGGCACTGAGTCCGCAAGTCAAGACAGCTGGGAGGCCTGGGAGACAGAGGCCCTGGATCTCAGGTCCCGGGGTGGGGGCGGGGGGCAGTGCCAGTGCCTGGAGAGAGAGAGAGCCCAGGCTCCAGAGGCCATGATGGGGCCTGGTGGGCAGGGCCGAGGAGGTCAAGGCCGGGTGTGGTGGGGTCCGGGATGAGGGGCTTGGGGTGACGGGCAGGGAGAACGACCCGTTCACTCAGACGTGCCCTCAGAGGAAGGCAGAGGTGCGTTTTGCCTTCCTCCGGCTAGGGGAACGCTCGGCATTTCTTTCCTTCAGAGCTGGGTTGAACCGGTGTGGCATCTGTTATAGTACGGAGTGCGAGACAGGACAACCTAGAGACCGAATTGAGCCAAGTCATGAGTCCACATTAGCTGGCCAGCGACCACCCCCTGCCCTGTTAGGGTACAGGTACAGAGAATGGCCCCGAGCCGAAAAAAGCAGGAAGGTTTCAGACTATCCTAAGCTAGAGCTCCGTGACTTTAGGCACGGCGGTTGAAACAACACTATACCACCTACTCCGCAGCTGTGTGGTCCGGGACCAGCCTCGGGCCCCCGTTTCGTTTCGGTTACAGTCTTTAAGCGAGCAGGTTTACAGAAACAGATAGCTCCAATTAAGGAACATTCTTTCAGGCGTTAAGCAAGCACAATCAATTTTACGACAGGCAGCTGGAAAGTTTAAACACTTAGTTACAAGTTAATTGCTTTGTTTTATCTCCGCAAGGTACGTATTTCCAATTACAGACATAGGTCAAGCGGACATCGGTCACCTAGCGAGCAAGCATAAGTTTTCAAGTGGGCCTTTACAGCGTCCAGACAGGCCTCGGTCCAGTTATTGTGCATTCTTTTTGACCACTTGGAAAGCTACTAGCACCGTTCCGGGCCTCACCTCACTCACGCGGAACTACAGAGTGATGACCTGGGGTGGGTGGGTGGGTGTGTGTGTGTGTGTGTGCTCCCTCCTGTGGTGGGAAGGGTGATCTGCTCGCCCACCCGGCGTGGTGTCCCCCACCCCTGCCCCATCTTGGCGTTTACAGAAAACAAACACGAACACAAGAGAGGGAGCCGGAGGAGGAGGAGGAACATATGCTGCTATCCAGGTTATCCTGGGAGGCTTCCTAGCCATTTCTGAGGAAACAGTGTCTCCTGGCTGTCTCCCGTAGTTTTATTTATTGACTTATTTATCTATTTTTCCTTTTGGCTTGAACCCATTCTTTTCGTTGTTTCGGCATCTCATCTGACATCCTCTTCTGAGAGGAACCTGGAAACGTTTCCCCGTGTTGCATCTTTTCAGGCTCTGTACGACTGACGAGCATCGTCCCTCTTCAGTCACTGGGCTATTTGCTACCCAGGCCTTAATTCTCCACGTTGTAAACCCCAGATCGGATCTCCGCCCGGAGTCCTGTAGAGACCTACCGAATCGATGTTTGGACTGGGATGTCTCGTAGACCTTACCTATTAAAAACCGATCCAGGCCAGGCTTGGTGACTCACGCCTGTAATCCTAGGCCAAGGCGGGGAGGAGGACCGACCGCTTGAGGTCAGGAGTTCGAGACCTGCCTCGGCAAAAGCAAGACCCCCGTCTCTACCAAAAATAGAAAAAAATTAGCCGGGCATGGTGGCACACGCCTGTAGCCCCAGCGATTTGGGAGGCTGAGGAAGGAGGATCGCTGGAGCCCAGGAGTTTGAGGCTTCCAGTGAGTGAACTATGCCCTGCTCCCCCGCCACCCCTCCCCATCATCTCTAACGAAATGACAGTAAAATAAAATAAAATAAAATAAAGCTCAGAAAAAAAAAAAAAGTACTATGTAGTGAGACCGATCCTAAGAACACGGGGGCGGGGAAGGAAGTCACTACCACGGTATAAAATTGTATAAACGTTGCCCGATTCTGTGTGCGTGCGTTTTCTGAGAAATGACCCCCTTTTGCTATGGGGCCGGGACTGGAGTCCCAGTTTGGGACCATAGGATTCCCCGCACTCGACTCCTGACTGATTCGACCTAGGGTTAGCTCTGTGTAAACACTCTTTAGACGTGGGTGTTTTATGGATTTCTGTCCTTCGGGAGAAACGACTGGCCCGGGTACAGGAGTGAGTGAATGTACCGACCGTCTTCTCCCATCTCTCTCTCTCTCTCTCTCTCTCTCTCTCTCTCCCTCCCACACACAGGCACACGCGCGCGCGCGTGCGCGCGCGCACACACACACACACACACACACACACACGCCGTTTCCGGGAGCGCCCACTTCATGCGCTTCGGTCCACCGTGACAGATAGTCCAACTGTGAGATCATCGTGAGTGGCTGCGCCTAGGCCCCGCTCTGAACCTCTCCGTACTGTTCGTGTGTCTTCAGCAGGTCCTGCCTCCACCCGTGGCATCTAGCACGGGCCGATGGGTCCCTGTCCTCTCTCCCTGCCGTGGACGCCCCCCTCCGGCCCCCCGCCCCCGGGGGCTCTCTGGTCGACTAGTGGTGGGGAGTGTGCCCGAGGGCTGAGAGACGTGGTCCGAGAGGGGCCGGGAGGAGGCCTGCGACCCAGTGTGTACCCACTCCCGCCCCCACGCTCCCTCCCCCACGAGGGAGCCCGTCCTTTCCAGGCTGACACTTGGATCGGTGGATGACGGGGGTCACCTGGCGGCGGGCGAGCGTTATGGGAAAATCCGGTAGGCGTGTTGCGACGTCCTGCCACAGAGATGGCTCTGGCGACAGCCTCGGGCCGCCCCACCCTGGCCCCCGGCCAGGCCCCGTGAATGTGTTCTCTCTGTCCCTGACTTCTTTCTTTGTTTCACCAGCCGGCGTGCTCTGAGAATGTGAAGTGTATCATAGTTCCACCCTGGGTTTCATGATCCTAAGATAGGAAGGGGTTTTATGATTCCACGACAGAAAGGTTTTCTCATCCTATCATCTCTCCCCCCCCCCTCTTTCTTTCTTTCTCTTCCTCCTTCTGCCTTTTCTTTACTTCTTTGTTGTTTCCTTCTTTCAGTCTTCCTGTCTTCCTTCCTGCCTGCCTGCCTTCCTTCCTTCCGTATTTCTTTCCTCTCTTCCTTTCTCCTGTTATCCTGTGTTTCTATCTCTGTTTTTTCCATCTTTCTTCCCCCTTTCTACTTTCCTACCTTCTTTCTTTCTCATTCTCTCCTTTCTCTCTCCTTCCTTCTTCCTTTCTGTCTCTTTCTATACTGTCTCTCTCCTTCCTTCTCTCTATCTTTTTCTCTTTCCATCTTTCCGTGCTCTTTCTTTTTCTCTCTTAATTTCCTTTCTTTTTCTTTTCTTTCTTTCCCTCCTTCTGTCTCTGTCTGTCTTTCTTTCTTTCTTCTTTCTTTCTGCTTCCATCCTTCCTTCCTTTTTCTCATTCTCTTTCTTTCTGCCTGTCTTTTCTTTCCTTATTTCTTCTTTCCTTCTGTCTTTCTGTGTTTCCTATCTCCTTCCTCCCTTCCTTTTTCTTTCTTCCCCGTGCCCTCTTCCTGTCTTTTCTTATTTACTGTTTTCTTCTTTCTGACTTTCTCTCTCTGTTTCTCCGTCTCTTTTCTTTCTGTTCTTTTCCTTTCTCTCCCTTTCTCTCTTTCTGTTTCTGCCTGTCTGTCTCTCGGCTATGTTGTGGTCTGTGCAGAGACGGGTTTGGTGGACGATGTCGGTGGTCGGGCCGACCCATCCTTTCTTTGATCCCAGTGCTAGCCAGGCCGGGGCCTGCTTAGCTTCCAAGATCAGACGAGATTGGGCGCGTTCAGGGTGGCGTGGCCCTAGACTGACCCGTCATTTTTCGATGGCTTCCGTGGGGAGTAGGGGGACTGTGTTTGATGCCCCCGGGGGACCTTCTGGACTCTGAAATGATGGGCTCCAGAGGGTTGCCCCGTGTTTTGCAGCAGACCTCTGGTGGCTGGCGCCGGTTGTGGTCGGGCTCCACCTGGCGGCCGCTTTTCTACAAGTCTCTTGTCCTCTGAATCTTCGGTGCAGCAGGCAAAGCAGGGGACAGTCCCCGATGCGAGCGAGGCTGAGTTCCGGGAAGCAAGCAGCCTTCGCGGGGCCATCTGGTTCGTGCCGGGACGCCGGCTGGGACATCTGGGAGGCAGAGCTTGGGCCTGCAGGGCTGTGTGGCGGGAGGACGTTGTCGCCGCGCTTCCAGGCTCAGCCAGCCAGGCGGCTTGCGGGGCTGCCCGGGCAGGTCGACCAGCACGCTGTGGCCGCTTTGGAGACCCGACCCACCCCGCGGGGACAGGAAGGAGACGGCACACGCGGACGGGAGAGGAGGGTGTCCGGCGACCGGCCGCCGTCCCGTGCATGCGTGTCCCTCTCCCTCGGCCTCGCCTTTCCTACCCATTTTCCCTGGTTCCCGCTCGGGAGGCAGGGACAGCCCTGTGAGTGGCACCCAGTCGTCCGTGGCTTCCTCCGAGTCCTACTCTGGGGGCGCGGACCGGGCCCTGGGTGGCGCGGGTGGCCGGCGAGGGCGACCCCTGTCGGCCCGCGGGCGCTCGTGGGCCGCGGCGGTCCCGTCCCGATGTTTTCTCCTCCACAAGTCCCCGTGCTGGGGCCGGGGACCGGGCCCTGGGTGGCCCTGGGTGGCGCGGGTGGCCGGCGAGGGCGACCCCTGTCGGCCCGCGGGCGCTCGTGGGCCGCGGCGGTCCCGTCCCGATGTTTTCTCCTCCACAAGTCCCCGTGCTGGGGCCGGGGACCGGGCCCTGGGTGGCCCTGGGTGGCCGGCGAGGGCGACCCCTGTCGGCCCGCGGGCGCTCGTGGGCCGCGGCGGTCCCGTCCCGATGTTTTCTCCTCCACAAGTCCCCGTGCTGGGGCCGGGGACCGGGCCCTGGGTGGCCCTGGGTGGCGCGGGTGGCCGGCGAGGGCGACCCCTGTCGGCCCGCGGGCGCTCGTGGGCCGCGGCGGTCCCGTCCCGATGTTTTCTCCTCCACAAGTCCCCGTGCTGGGGCCGGGGACCGGGCCCTGGGTGGCCGGCGAGGGCGACCCCTGTCGGCCCGCGGCCGCTCGTGGGCCGTGGCGGTCCCGTCCCGATGTTTTCTCCTCCACAAGTCCCCGTGCTGGGCCCTGGGTGGCGCGCGTGGACGGTGAGGGCCTCCCTGGCCCTCTACGCCACGGGGGCCGACCAGATGTCCCTGAGTGCCCCTTGTCTGCTGGCGCTGGGGACCTGCTGGGGACAGGTGGCCGTGTCGAGTGTCGTGGGGGCAGGCGTGTTCAAGTGGCTCGGTCCCCGTCTTCCTGCGCGGTGTTTTTGATCACCTCATATCGTCATCTTCCGCCTGCAGGTTAGTACTGACACGCTGTCCTTCGGCGACTGTCGCTGGAGGGGTTGGGCCTCCGCACGCGGACAGGGTTCTGGGTTCCTGGGGATCCAGCGCCCTGCCCTGTTCCCTTTGAGCTGACCGCCTGGGCCCGCGCGCCGGCTCTAGGGCGTCGGAGTGTCCCGACGGTGGTGCCCGCCTCTCGCGTTGGTCTCTTGTCCCCTCGAGAGACGGCACCCGGGGGAGGGGGGGAGGTTTGCGGCAACCTTCCCCCTTACCCCGCTGGCTCTGTGCCGTTGCGTGTCAGGCGGTCCTCGTCTTTGGGTTGTGCTTGGGAGGCGGGGCTGGCGAGGCTGAAGCGGGCTCCTCCGATCGCTGTCCTCGCCGGCCTGACTGACCTCCCCCAACCCTCCCCGTCCTCGGGGCCTGATCGATGTGGTGACGTCGCGCTCTCCCGGGCCTTGAGCCGCGTGCCAGGCGAGGGACGGTCCATTCATGGTGAATGGTGGCCGCTCTTCTCGTTCTGCCCGCGGGCACCTCACCTCTCCTTCCCCGCCTGTGGGCGGTGCGTGGGAGGCGCGGGTGCGAGACTATCCGGCCCGACCGCGGTCGCCCCGCCCTCGGCCTCGTGGCGTTGGCGGGGGGTCGTGAGTCCTCTTGACGCAGCGGGCAGCCCTCGCTCGCCCTGTGTGGCTGTTGCCTGGCCGGGGTCCCCCCTGCCCGTGACGGACGGGTGCGGGGCCGTGCCGCCCGCCCGGTCGCGCGCCCCGTTTGGCGCGCGGCTGCTGGGTCTGTGTGGCCCTTTTGTGGTGCCCCCGGAGCGCACCGGGTTGTTCTCCAAGGTGCCCGAAACCGAGCGGTGGTTGTCGTCCTCGTTCCCGGCGTCCCCCTCTGGTCGCCGCTGCAGCGTCTGCTGCGTTGGGTACACCCTCGAGCAGCGTGCTTGGGGTTGGGGGGGTCGAGGCGGGCAAGCCTAGAGGCATCCTCCTGCGCTGCGTGGGCGGGCGGGGGGCGTTGTCTCGGCGTCCCCACGATGTGTGCGTGGCGGACTTCGAAAGGCGAGCGCACGGCTTGTGCTCTTCCCACCCTGCCCGAGGGGGGGTGGTTGCACGGTCGTGTGGGCGATCGTGGTGGGGCTGGGCCGGCGACGTGGTGCCGGCCGGCCCCGTGGGGGGCCTCTGCCACCGGCCTGGTCTGCCTCGGTGACCCCTCTCCCATACCGACGGGGGAGTGTTCCCCTCGAAGTGAGGGGGCTTTTGGACCAGGGGCCCCGACCGCGAACGCTCAGGAGTCGCCAACCGTGCGTGTTTTGCCCCATGCCGCAGACCCCCCCCCCACACCTCCCCCGGGGCGTGCCTGAACGCCTCCGCCCAGGGCCCTTACGGGGGCGACCGGGGGTCGGGGGCGATCCACCTTCGGCGAGAAAGCGTCTTCTCTAGCGATCATGGAGGCGTGTCCTCTTCTGGGGTTTGTCGGATCCCCCAGCCCGCCGCCTCTCTGCGCGTCGTCAGCCGCCGCCCCTGCGGCTGCCAGTTGTGCGTGGGCAGAGTTCCCTCCTCCCCTGCCGTGGGGGGGAGCGGTCCGCCGGCCCCCGCGGTGGGGGCCGAGTGCCACTCTTCGCCTAACGTGGTCCGCGCCTCCCCCCTGAACTCTGGGGGAGGGTCACGCCGGGCCGGGCCGGCGTTCCAGCTGTGAAGGGCGCCCGCGTGTGTGCGCTGCGTGCCCCGGCCGCGGGTCGCCCCGGTGTGCGCTGGGGGAAGGGGGTGGTGGTGCGGCCCGTCTCGCGCCCCCTCCCCATCCCCTGTGAGCGTGCGGCCCTCCACCCGGTCCCGTGCCAGGCCGCGGATGGATGGGCGCTCCCGTGCTGGCGCCTGTGGATTGCGGCTGGGGGGACCGCCCGGCCAACGAGGGGGTCGTTCCACCGGTGCACGGTGCTCCCCGGAGCGAGACAGGATTGGGAAACGGACGAGAATGGGATTAGGCGCGGTGGCGTGCGGGCCGAGGGCCGAAGGCCGGCGTCGCTCTGGGACGCCCCGGTGGTGAGGCCGTGGCCCCGTTGGGAGGGTCGAGGGGTGCCGAAGGCTTTGGCCGG
>NW_027183071.1:0-2500 GCF_041146395.1 Eulemur rufifrons | reverse complement strand
CGGGCCTTCCCTCCTTCTGGGGGGTTCGCCTGGGAGGGCCCGACGGGGGTGTGTGTTCACGTGCCCCTCGCGCGCGTCGGCGTGTCTCGGTCGCTCGGCGCCGGGGTGCGGGGTCTGGGGACGAGGGGGTCTGTGTGCGCGGAGGGTGTCGTGTCTGGGTCGCCGTCTTTCACCGCACGCCCCTGGCGGCGGCCCGGCGGTCTGGGCCGCCACCCTCCGCCCCCTCCTCGTCTTCCCCTCTTTCCCCCACACCGGCGTCGCCGGCCAAACGCGCCCCCGCGCCTACGGGGGGCCGGGTCCACGTCCCCGCCGTGTTGCCCGTTCGGGGCCGCACCCCGGGGATGCGTGCCCCGGTGGCGACCCGCGGGACGCCGCGGCGTCGTCCGCCGTCGCGCGCCCGCCCCCGGGGTCGCCGCGGCCCACCGCCGCGCTGCGTGTCCCGAGCCCGGGCGCGGGGCTCAGGATGGGTGCTGACCGCCGTGTCTCTGCCGTGTCCCCTCCGCCTCCGTCCGTCCGAGGGACCGCCGAGGCGCCTGGGGAAGGAGGGCGGTCGGTTGGTTTGGGGGGGGTGCCCTCTGGTCTCCTCGGGCACCTTCCCCACTCTGCGCGACCTCCTCCCTCTCGGGTGTCGCGGTGTGTGTCCCTCGAGGTCGGGCGGAGGGGGGGGTGCGGTCGAGGCGCCGGTGATCTCCCCGTCGGCCCCGGTCCGCGCCCGCCGGCCCGTGCTCCGTCCCGTCGTCCCCGCGGCCTCCGACGCGCTCTCCTTCCCCGCGCCCGCCCTTGTGACTCGCCTCGGCGGCCGCCGCCGCTGGGTGGTCGTGGGGTGCGGCCGGGGGGGAGGTGCCGTCGTCCGGAGGGCCGGGGGCGGCGGTCGACCGTGGTGCCCCCACCCCCGCTCCGTCGAGCGTGTGCGCCTCGGCTCCCGCCTCTCCCCTCGGGTCCCCCGAGCGCCCGTGCGTGCGTCGGGACGCGCCGTCGTTCCCCCGGCGCGCGCGCGTGTGCCTCCCCTCCGAGACGCGACCTCAGATCAGACGTGGCGACCCGCTGAATTTAAGCATATTAGTCAGCGGAGGAAAAGAAACTAACCAGGATTCCCTCAGTAACGGCGAGTGAACAGGGAAGAGCCCAGCGCCGAATCCCCGCCCCGCGGTGGGGCGCGGGAAATGTGGCGTACGGAAGACCCACTCCCCGGCGCCGCTCGTTGGGGGGCCCAAGTCCTTCTGATCGAGGCCCAGCCCGTGGACGGTGTGAGGCCGGTAGCGGCCCCCGGCGCGCCGGGCCCGGGTCTTCCCGGAGTCGGGTTGCTTGGGAATGCAGCCCAAAGCGGGTGGTAAACTCCATCTAAGGCTAAATACCGGCACGAGACCGATAGTCAACAAGTACCGTAAGGGAAAGTTGAAAAGAACTTTGAAGAGAGAGTTCAAGAGGGCGTGAAACCGTTAAGAGGTAAACGGGTGGGGTCCGCGCAGTCCGCCCGGAGGATTCAACCCGACGGCGTGGTCCGGCCGTGCCGGCGGTCCGGCGGATCTTTCCCGCCCCCCGTTCCTCCCGACCCCTCCACCCGCCCTCCCTCCCCCGCCGCCCCTCCTCCTCCCCCTCCCGGGGTGGGGGTTGGGGGGCTCCGGCGGGTGCGGGGGTGGGCGGGCGGGGCCGGGGGTGGGGTCGGCGGGGGACCGCCCCCCGGCCGGCGACCGGCCGCCGCCGGGCGCATTTCCACCGCTGGCGGTGCGCCGCGACCGGCTCCGGGACGGCTGGGAAGGCCCGGCGGGGAAGGTGGCTCGGGGGTCCCCGTCCTCTCCGCCGCCCGCCCTCTCTCCCCGAGAGGAGGGGGCGGCGTGCGGGGGCGGGCCCAGCCCCCGAGTGTTACAGCCCCCCGGCAGCAGCGCTCGCCGAATCCCGGGGCCGAGGAAGCGAGACCCGTCGCCGCGCTCTCCCCCCTGCCGGCGCTCACCCCCGCGGGGGGTCCCCCGCGAGGGGGCTCCCCTCCGCGGGGGCGCGCCGGTGACTCTCCGGGGGGCCGGGCCGCCCCTCCCACGGCGCGACCGCTCCACCAACCCCCCCTCCGCGCTCTCCCCGGACCTCCCCCCTCCCGGGGCGGGGGCTCCGGGGAGGCCCCGCGTGGCCGGGGGCGGGGCGGACTGTCCCCAGTGCGCCCCGGGCGGGTCGCGCCGTCGGGCCCGGGGGATTTTTTTTCTCTCCAGGGGCCACGCCGGAAGTTTTTCGAAGCCAAGCGAGCGCACGGGGTCGGCGGCGACGTCGGCTACCCACCCGACCCGTCTTGAAACACGGACCAAGGAGTCTAACACGTGCGCGAGTCAGGGGCTCGCACGAAAGCCGCCGTGGCGCAATGAAGGTGAAGGCCGGCGCCGCTCGCCGGCCGAGGTGGGATCCCGAGGCCTCTCCAGTCCGCCGAGGGCGCACCACCGGCCCGTCTCGCCCGCCGCGCCGGGGAGGTGGAGCACGAGCGCACGTGTTAGGACCCGAAAGATGGTGAACTATG
>NW_027183070.1:95000-111861 GCF_041146395.1 Eulemur rufifrons | reverse complement strand
GTAGGGAAAGAACTTAACCAGATAGGCCCTATCGGTCGCTTATCTGTTCTGATAGTTTTGTGGCAGCCATTTCTTTCCCCCTTTCTTTTCTATTTCTGTCTCTCTCCCCCACCCCCGCCCCCAAATTCTTTCTACGAAGACGTTTAGGATGTCAGATTCTGGCCACATGCCCCCCCTAGGCATAGGGGGGCCAGCATAGACAAAGGTCTTCGGTACCAAGTGTTCATTCCACGGTGACAGATATTGCCACTCTTGTATTGACCAGGGCGAGATCGTGAGTGGGTCAACTCTGAAACTCCCTGTACTCTACTTCTCTCTTGGGTAGGTCCCTGCCCCAACCCTCCGGCTTCTAGCACACACCCAGGGGCACTCTCTCCTCTCTGGATAAAGTTCCAGATGATCCGATCCGCTCCGAGGCGGAAGGGGAGCTGGCCGGGCCACCCACTGTGCGCCCCACCCCCACCCCGCCCCACCCCCGTCAGTCATAGGGTCCGTTCTTTTCAGGATGACACCGGCAGCGGTTGCTGGGTGTCACCTTGCGGCCACTTTGATCAGACCTCGGGATCTGGAAAGTCAGGTGACGTTGGGAGTTTAAGAGCTGACTCCCGGGAGGTGTGGAGGGCGGGGAGGAGAGCACGGTCCGGACGGTCCCACCCTCTTCTTCCCGGGCCCGCAGCTCTGGGCCCGCCCGGGGCAGCCCTAGCCTCTAGCGGGTCTCCGCCCACCCGCCCTGTTGTCTGCGGGAGGCGCCCCTCCTCCCGCTCTCTGCCTCCTCCCGGGACCGTAGGCCTCTGCCCGTCGTCTTTTTTATTTTTATTTTTTCCCTTTTGTTTGTTTCTCTTTTATCTTGTTTTTTAGGCTTATCGAATATCATGTCGTATAAAAACTTAAATCACAGAATGAATTATATTATATAACAAGATGTGGCTTTTTATCCTACGCCGAGAACGATGAATTTTTCTCTTCGTGTCCATTTTCCTGTCCTGGAAGAAATACAAAGTTGCTCGTGATACTTCCCCATCATCTTCCAGTTTCCCCCACTGTCAACACGATGTATTCGATCGTATATCTTTGTGTGTGCACGTGGGCGCCTGTACCTATTTCTTTTCGGCATCAGTCTCAGGTCTTTTGGCACCTAGGGGGGAAAAAGGAGAAACCAATAAAGGACAGAAAGACGTTCTGTCGTTTTACGCTCCCCATCACCACCACCACCACCACCACCACCACTTTTGGGAGCTTGTAGTCTGGCCTATGTCCCCAAGGCAGGTTAAATCTTTTCTTAAAACTCCCAAGTGGTCCCCTGCCCCGCCCCCCCCCAGGTGGGCGGCCGGCAGAGTTCACAGGCTTTGTTTTTGGCAGAGCCTGGATGATTGAAATAATTAACCACAATCATCGCTAAAGCTGAGAACCCCTCCCCCCCTCATTAAAAGCTCTGTATTTCTGCCTAGCCCTGTGTTCGGGGAAATTCGGAGGCTTGAGATGGGAAGGTCTACCCTATTTTCTCCTTTACCGGCAAAATAGACTCTCTCTTTCCTTCCTCCTCAAACAGCTTGTCCTCGTTATTCGGCCTCGTGGGCAGGTGGCCGAGCTTTCGGTAACACCAAGTCTTCTAAGTTGTGTTGTGTTATCGGTCTTGTTTTCTTTCTTTTCTTTTCTTTTCTTTCTTTCTTTTTTTTTTTTTTTTTTTTTTTTTTTTGAGACAGGATTTCTTTCACTCTGTCCTCTCCCAGGCCGCCTTGGCCTGATTGTAGCTCACAGCAAGCTCCAAATCCAGGGCTTAAGTGATCCTCTCTGCCTCAGCCTTCTGAGTAGCTGGGACTATAGGCAAATGCTGCCACACCCGCCATAATTTTTCTTTTTTCTTTTTTTTTTTTTTTTTTTTTTTGTTGGTAGAGATGAGGTCTCATCGTGTTACCCAGGCTGGTCTCCAGCTGCTGGGCTCAAGTCACGCTCCCGTCTCTGCCTCCCAAGTTGCGGGGATCACGGGCATGAGCCACCATGGCCAGCCAGGTTATTTAAAGGCGATCGCTTTGCTATCCTGATACAAAACCCCAAATGTGCGAGTTTAAGGCACCAGACGGAGGGAGTCCCCACACTACATTGTCACGAACATTGAGGGTGGCTCACGAAACAGCTGGGATGTGGCCACACAGTAGTGATCGAGGCGATATATTCTAGTGGGATAGCAGAAATATAGAATGTCCTGAAGACACTAAATGTCGGAATGCCACAGCAGTCAATGGCTGACAAACTTCCATTCCATTGTGTCATGGTAGGCGGCTTACTTTTCTCCTGCTCCCTCGGTATGATTAAGGCCTGACGTAGAAAATGTCTACGTCTCATCCAAATCCATCGAGACGATGGAAGGGGGAACTGGGAGAGGAATAAAGAAAAACAAGAGAGGGAGAAGCGAAACAAGAGAGAAGGGGGCCGAGGAGGAGAAGGAGGAAACTGCCTCCCCTGTCCCCATGCTACCCAATTAATAAATGAAGAATGGCCTCTTCCCTCCTCTTCCCAACCCCTAACTATGCCTGGAGGTGTATCGTAGGCCTACAGTCCTAAGAAATGTACAACTACTGATAGTAATGGGAAGAAATGCAGTCTAATAGGTTTCTGTGCAGTGGGACACCCAGGCCAGGGCACTTACGGTGAATGGAGCTTGCAGGGCGGGCGGGAGGTTGCTCTGGGTGAGTCTGTGAGTTGGCGGTGAGTGGTGAGTGAATGTGAAGGCCTAGGACATTACTTACTGTAGGTTTTCATAAACCCTGGACACTTAGGCCGCACGACATTTACCTTTAGAAATTTCTTTCTTCAATAATACATTAACCTTAGCTTACTGTAAGTGTTTTCACTTCATAAACTTTTCCATGGTGGTTTGGTTTTTTTTTTTTGTCTGTCTGTTTGTTTGTTTGTTTGTTTGTTTGTTTTTCTTTCTTTTAAACTTTTGGACTCTTTGGCAACACCACGACTTAAAACACAAATGCGTTGCACTGTTGTACACAGATATTTTCTTTCTCTGTGTCCTTATGTGTTCCGTAAGCTTTTTCCTACTTTTAAAGTTTTTATCGTTCTATGCACTTTTCAAAATAATAAAAACTAAAACAGAGGGGGGGGTGGGAGAGGGAAGAAGAGAAATACACACACATGAATATGTTTCCCAAGTGAACTGAGGAAGGGGGCCGAGTCAAGGTTCTCAGGGAGCCACCAGTGATGAAACGGTCAGGCTCAGAATCAGCATTGCAGAGTGGCTGCAGAGCCGGGGGGCCTGGACTGGCTACCTGGACGACACTCCGTGTTTGGTAACTTGGCGAGTCATAAATCCTCTTGAGCCTCAGCCTCTTCATCTGCAAATGCAGAAATCATGGTGCCTACCCCACAGGGATATTGGGCAGAGTGAAAAAGCAAATGCAGGCAAAGCCCGCAGAAGCACGCGTGGTAAACAGTAAGCCTTTAATCGTGGTCACAGTCGTTGTTATAGGATCATCTTCCTATGTCCTTGTCTTTTAAAGATTAGCAGAACCTCCCAGAAGATGAGAATGGGCTCCCCCTGAGCAAGTCTCGGCTGTAAAGTCACAGGCATGTTGAGCATGTGGCACAGAAGGCAGAATAAAAACCTGATCCCGGAACATTATGTTCCTGCAGGACATGAAATCATTGAAGGTATGGGAAATCCTACCTCATATCCGTTTTACTAGAACACCTATGATTGCGTACGCACATGGACGCACGCGCACCCCAAACTTTTTGAGCTTCACAAAACAGCGTAACCAAGGAACACACTATGATGCTTCTTAGCGATCTATTTAGGCCCAGGTTACTCGTCACTCTGAGCCTGCCTCCTTATCTGTCCAATGAGAATAGTGTTTGTCACAATTATCGTCATCGTCATCCTACCTAACGCTTCTGGTAAAATTGAAGTGTGAGAACACCCGCTAGACAGAAAATCCATGTTATCTCTCAATTTTTCTTCCTCCTGATTTCTATCTGAATCTGTGAGCTCGCTTTGGTTCACTTCGGTTTTTCAAGAGGCTCCGGTTACCTTCTCTCCCACCTATATCGGATTGGGTCTGACGGAAGAAAGAAGGAAAAAAAAAAAAAAAAAAAAACAAACATAGTAAAGAAAGCAGAACAACATTTGTTTCTGAAGCAACCGATCAAACATTGCTGATGAGCCGGTCTTTTCTATTTCAGTAAACCAAGGAGGCCTATTGTCACGAGGATGTGAGGGGCCCGGGTAAGATTGGATGATTACCCCTAAAGGAGACAAAGCAGACAGACTATGGCACATGTGATCTTAGCCAAGAGAATAAACAGTGACCTCTCTGCCGAGTTGGGCCTTAGCATACCAAAGGGAAATAAAGGTGTAATAGGATGCTCAATTTTTACTCTGGAAACAGAGGTTGGTTGGGCACTGAACTGAGAACACTGAATTTTTTACCCTCCTTGATATTCACATAGGCTTAGAGGAGGCAAAAAAAAAAAAAAAAAAAAAAAGAATACTGAGCCTATAAGTCATCCCTAAAACTCGGATTTTATGTTCCCTTGCCTTTTCATAACTGAGCAACACACAACATTAAAGAATGGACACAGGCCGGACGCGTTGGCTCAGGCCTGTAAACTTAGCACTCTGGGAGGCCGAGGCGGGAGGATCGCTCAAAGTCAGGAGTTCGAGACCAGCCCGAGCGAGAGTGAGACCCCCCGCCCCCGTCTCTACTAAAAATATAGAAAGAAATTGTCCAGACAACTAAAAATATATAGAAAAAAATTAGCCGGGCATGGTGGCACATGCCTGTGGTCCCAGCTCCTGGGGAGCCTGAGGCAGGAGGATCGACTGAGCCCAGGAGTTTGAGGTTGCTGTGAGCTAGGCTGACGCCACGGCACTCACTCTAGCCCGGGCAACAGAGTGAGACTCAGTCTCGGGGGGGGGGGGGAACCCAAAAACAAACAAACAAACAAACAAAATAAAAAACTGGAAGGGACACAGACTTCCACAGGTTTGTGTGTGGCCCCTTTTACTTATTAACGCTACAGGACCTTAATTATTTGTGCTCTGAATCTGATATTCAAATTATCCTTGTGGCCAACGCGTTTGAACAGTAGATGGTAGGGGAAGAAGAGTTCACCTCCTGAATAGATGACAAGTAACGGGAGTACTGGTGAAATTACAAGTGGCTTACGTTTACACACTGAAAATCCCAGTTAGCCGCTACCATGAGTTCAAAGAAGAGATCTAAATTTCTGACCCTATGACCCTAAAAGATATTTCCTCCCATGGTGTCACAGATAAAAATAAAACTGCATCCTAGCACTTTGGGAAGCCTAGGGGGAAAGGATCGCTTGAGGCCAGGAGTTTGAAGTTGCAGTGATCTATGATGATGCTACTGCACTTTAGTCTGGGAAACAGAGTGAGGGCCCGTCAAAAGAAAAAAAAGAAAGAGACAAAAAGAAAGAGAGAGAGAGAGAGAGAGAGAGAGAGAGAGACAGGAAGACACAAGGAAAGAAAGAAAGAGAGAAAGAAGAGAGGAGAAGAGAAGAGAAGCGTCAATCTATCCATTGCATTTTCTACCCTTTAGGTGACTGGGCTTCAGCAGGGTGATGTGATCTGACAAAGTTCATGTTGCTAAGAAATAAAGCACTGGGGTTCAAACTCTGAGTTTTCAAAATCCAGCATATCCCCCTACCCACCATACCGTGCCACCTCTGAGAGTGGATATCTCACAGAGGAGAGCTGTGGAGGCCATTCTTGGACAGACAGAGTCAAGTAGTGGAGACCATGGAGTCTCTGCTCTGCAGCCAGTCTAGAGACATATGGAGCCATTAACACTGCTTGTGAGGAAAATACCATGTCATAGGGAAACAGAAATATTTTCCGCCTTAGGCAGATACAATTTAGGAAAAGACCCGAAACCCCTCTTCCTCTAACAGTGCTTTCTGGTCAGATGCTGACCCCTTCGATTCACAGATTCAGATACATCATTCAATGCAAGCATTGTCAACAAGTCACTCTTTGCAGCTTTCTGAAATTTCTCGGATATAGCATACTTGTAAAGATGATCACTTATGTGAAGACACCACCCCTCCAGAAAAACAAAAACAAAACCAAAACAGAAGCCCACTTTTCTCTGCTGTGAAAACCAAGATCAGCTTTTATGAGATCCACTAAATTCACACAAGAAGTAAAATATAATCATACTGATATATGCAATTTTTCTCTTAGAACAGAATGCATGGTGCTCCTTATCGTCTCAGATACTGTCAACAGAAAGCACGCGGTGGATGAACAATCTCCGTGAGCTTTTCTACAGAGATGGGGGGGGTGTGTGTGTGTGTGTGTGTGTGTGTGTGATAAATAATGAGGGTTGAGGAGCAGATAAATGACTGGGGGAAAACAACAACAGCAACAACAACAAAAACCACTTCCTGGTTCCTCGATGCAAGCATTCATTTAAAGGGTATACTCGTATGTATACCTAGGTGGAAAGTGGAAGCAGCTTTAAAAAAAAAAAAAAGAAAAATTGCTGCGAGCCCTGGTTATGATACGGCAATAAGCGCTAGCTCTTGGAAGGTGTAAAACATATTCACGGTGGCTTACGCCAATTTGGGATGTACAAAGACGAGCTTGAGCACCACCACCAACCAAAAATATGAATGAATACCTGGCTAGCGATCAGGATCAGACATAATAGAAAAGAAAAAGCTCCCAAGGCTAAAATAATGTGAACACGATTGACTCGTCCATGGAAAAGAACCCCAAATCACTGCAAAATAATTTAAAGAGTTTTATTCTGAGCCCAACGGCCGTGATCATGGCCCAGAGAGCTACGCCCAAGAAGCCTTGAGCAAGCGGACCCATTGTGGTGGGGTGGGTTACAGTTTGGCTTCATACATTTTAGGGAGACAGGAATTACATGTAAAATCACAAATCAAAACATGGAAGGGGTACATTGGTCTGGGCTGAAAAGGCAGGACATCTGGCAGTTGGGGGGGGCGGGGGAGGGAGGGTGCGGTGTTTACAGGTTTACAGCTGGGTTTAAAGATTCTTTGATTTGCAATTGATGACATAAATGAACCTCTGCCTAAAGGCTTTGCATCATGTTTTCAGTTAAGGTAAGGAGGTCTGCTAATCACAGACAAGCCACTGGACAGTTTACCCAAAACTCAAGTGCCCTGTAGTTCAGTAAACGGTTGGCCTGCTAGATATGCGTTAAGCTTTGTCTTGCCTGGCCTTAGGCCCGTCGGACATTCAGTATCTCATTGTTATAAAATCTGACTCCATCAGGGAGGAGTGTCTGACTTCCCCTGTCCTTGCGGGGCAGCAGCTCAGGTTTAAGGGTTTTTCTAGGGTTCCCTGGGCCAACCACGGGACGGGTCAGCTGGCGGTGGCGGGCGGGGGGCGGCTTAAGATTTTATTTTAGTTCATAGACTCCAGAAATGGTGTTTCCCTGGGAAAGGCACACGAGTTCATGAAAAGCTTTCATTCAGTTGGTCTGGCTCCTCCCTGAGGTCGTCTCCCTGCCCCCCACTCCTCCCCTCCCCTGGGGCTGGAGCGGGGGGGGGGGGGGGAGGGTGAAGGCCCAAGAGGAGAGGCGCGTGGGGGAGGTGCCGCTCCCAGAACCAGAGACTCGTCTGGGCCCCACGTAACCCAGCCACCGCGACCGCTTCGCCCGAGGAGGTGCCCAGCAAGTCGTGCTTCTGCCCCTCGGGATTGCCTGCGGGCTGGGGGCGGGGTACGAGCTCCCGGCCCAAGAGGGAAACCCCTAGCCTGGCCGCACAGATGGCCGGGCCCCCGGCGGAGCCCTTCCGCCGGTTTCCACCCCTCCCCCACTCACTGCGCTGACTGCGCATGCGCGCTCGCACGTAGCCGCCTCGGGCTTCTCTCGGGCGGAGCCGCTTTCAGCCGCGACCCCGCCCCGCGAGCTGACTGTGCATGCGCGCTTGCACGTAGCCGCCTCGGGCTTCTCTCGGGCGGAGCCGCTTTCAGCCCCGACCCCGCCCCGCGAGCTGCCGCTTCCAGGCGGCACACCGCATGGGGGAGGGGACGGAGCTCTAAAGAAATCAGTCCCCTCCGTCTCCTGCCTCAGGAAAAGCCCCAAACCCTTGGAGAACTGCCACCCACCGCCACTACCGTGTGTGGGGGGGGGGCGGGGGGGCTGGGTCTTTACTTTGTGTCCTCCTTGTGGCCCAGTCCAAGGCGGCTGGGCTGCCAAACAGATCGTCTCGAGAGGGAGGCAGGAAGGGCCCAGGTCTGGACAGGGGTGGATTGGACCCCTCCACCCTGGGGTGTGGACTTGTGACCGAAAGCTCAGCTGCTTGTCCACGAGGCCGAATAACGAGGACAAGCGGTATGAGGAGTAAGAAAACAGAGAGTCTACTTTGCTGACAAAGGAGGAAATAAATAGGGTAGAGCTTCTCAGTCTCAAACCCCCAAATTTCGTGAACATAGGCCTAGGCAGAAATACAGAGGTTTTAAAGGAAGGAGGGTTGGTTCTCAGCTTCAGGCAATTACTGCAGTTAGCTGTTCTAAAGGTCCCGTCTCTGCTGAGAAGAAAGCCCTTGAACTCTGTGGGCCGCCCACCCTGGGGGCCACCTGGAGTTATAACCAAAGAGTTAACGTGCCTCAGGGATGCAGGCCGGGCTGCAAGTTCCCAAAAGCCTGGGGGAAGTTTTAAAAAGACAGAAAATCTTTCTGCCCTCTTCCCCTCCCACCCCCCCACAAAGCCATTTTCTCTGGTGCAGACTCGGCACCCTCCCCGTGCAGGCCTGTTTGTCCTCAATCATCTGTGAGGTTCACGAGGAGGAGATGCTCTCTCGCTCTCCCCACCCTCTTTCTTCCCTTAGGAAATCCTCAGCGCTGTTCCACACACTCAAGGTGGCGGGCCTGCTCCGGCCACCAGCCACCTCTTGTGCCACCTCCCCCCCCCCCCCGCCCCCAACGGAGTAGGTGTACAGACAGGAGCACACTTTACTGGAGGGCGCCTGGGGATGAAGAGTTGTGGTGGCCAAATGGGGGATGCGGGGCGGGGAGGAGAGTGGCTGGCATTTGGCAAAGAGTGACACGGAGTGGCCATCCAGGCTTGTCTGAAAAGTGGGACTACGAGCCTGAGAGCGCCGACGGAGTCGATGGACATGGTCACTGCTGTGGGATGTCTCTTTTACCACGATGTAACACCAAAGCAAACCCCTGACCCGCTGGGTCGGAGAAGGCCTTGTGGGCAATTTAGAAAAGCCATGGCGTGGCCATTTGGAATACTTCCTGCCTCTCCGGGAATCAAAAATTAGAAAGGACCATGGGTTCTGTATTAACGTACCAAAGGCAGGGAGAATTTTAGCCTTTTAAAGCCTGCCCTGGCCCTATCTCAGCAAGGCAGTGGCACCCCAAGTTCCGTGACATTTCTGCACTCGGCGGCTGACTTCTTCAGCCATCTGTTGCGATGCCCCTGCCAGGTGGCCACTCACTCGCCCCTTCAGTTCAACCCTTGTACCAGAAAGTGTTGCCTTCTTCCTAACCCCTATGGGGGGGCCGGGGGGTGACGTGTGTGTGGGGGGGGGTAGTGGAAATGGGCAGACCCCACAGGTGCAGCCTCTTCCAGGTCATAATGGGCCTGAGGCAGCGTGGGATTCCCCCGGAAGGGAGGCAGGGTGGCACTACGGCACCGAAGCCTGACGCCGGCGGCCACGTGGATGGTGGGGGACACGTTAGACCGCTGAGATGCAGCCACTGAGAGCCACCCCGCAGCAAGAGGTCTCTCTTGGCAGAGCAGGCACTGAGTCCGCAAGTCAAGACAGCTGGGAGGCCTGGGAGACAGAGGCCCTGGATCTCAGGTCCCGGGGTGGGGGCGGGGGGCAGTGCCAGTGCCTGGAGAGAGAGAGAGCCCAGGCTCCAGAGGCCATGATGGGGCCTGGTGGGCAGGGCCGAGGAGGTCAAGGCCGGGTGTGGTGGGGTCCGGGATGAGGGGCTTGGGGTGACGGGCAGGGAGAACGACCCGTTCACTCAGACGTGCCCTCAGAGGAAGGCAGAGGTGCGTTTTGCCTTCCTCCGGCTAGTGGAACGCTCGGCATTTCTTTCCTTCAGAGCTGGGTTGAACCGGTATGGCATCTGTTATAGTACGGAGTGCGAGACAGGACAACCTAGAGACCGAATTGAGCCAAGTCATGAGTCCATATTAGCTGGCCAGCGACCACCCCCTGCCCTGTTAGGGTACAGGTACAGAGAATGGCCCCGAGCCGAAAAAAGCAGGAAGGTTTCAGACTATCCTAAGCTAGAGCTCCGTGACTTTAGGCACGGCGGTTGAAACAACACTATACCACCTACTCCGCAGCTGTGTGGTCCGGGACCAGCCTCGGGCCCCCGTTTCGTTTCGGTTACAGTCTTTAAGCGAGCAGGTTTACAGAAACAGATAGCTCCAATTAAGGAACATTCTTTCAGGCGTTAAGCAAGCACAATCAATTTTACGACAGGCAGCTGGAAAGTTTAAACACTTAGTTACAAGTTAATTGCTTTGTTTTATCTCCGCAAGGTACGTATTTCCAATTACAGACATAGGTCAAGCGGACATCGGTCACCTAGCGAGCAAGCATAAGTTTTCAAGTGGGCCTTTACAGCGTCCAGACAGGCCTCGGTCCAGTTATTGTGCATTCTTTTTGACCACTTGGAAAGCTACTAGCACCGTTCCGGGCCTCACCTCACTCACGCGGAACTACAGAGTGATGACCCGGGGTGGGTGGGTGGGTGTGTGTGTGTGTGCTCCCTCCTGTGGTGGGAAGGGTGATCTGCTCGCCCACCCGGCGTGGTGTCCCCCACCCCTGCCCCATCTTGGCGTTTACAGAAAACAAACACGAACACAAGAGAGGGAGCCGGAGGAGGAGGAGGAACATATGCTGCTATCCAGGTTATCCTGGGAGGCTTCCTAGCCATTTCTGAGGAAACAGTGTCTCCTGGCTGTCTCCCGTAGTTTTATTTATTGACTTATTTATCTATTTTTCCTTTTGGCTTGAACCCATTCTTTTCGTTTCGGCATCTCATCTGACATCCTCTTCTGAGAGGAACCTGGAAACGTTTCCCCGTGTTGCATCTTTTCAGGCTCTGTACGACTGACGAGCATCGTCCCTCTTCAGTCACTGGGCTCTTTGCTAGCCAGGCCTTAATTCTCCACGTTGTAAACCCCAGATCGGATCTCCGCCCGGAATCCTGTAGAGACCCACCGAATCGATGTTTGGACTGGGATGTCTCGTAGACCTTACCTATTAAAAACCGATCCAGGCCAGGCTTGGTGACTCACGCCTGTAATCCTAGGCCAAGGCGGGGAGGAGGACCGACCGCTTGAGGTCAGGAGTTCGAGACCAGCCTCGGCAAAAGCAAGACCCCCGTCTCTACCAAAAATAGAAAAAAATTAGCCGGGCATGGTGGCACACGCCTGTAGTCCCAGCGATTTGGGAGGCTGAGGAAGGAGGATCGCTGGAGCCCAGGAGTTTGAGGCTTCCAGTGAGTGAACTATGCCCTGCTCCCCCGCCACCCCTCCCCATCATCTCTAACGAAATGACAGTAAAATAAAATAAAATAAAATAAAGCTCAGAAAAAAAAAAAAAAAGTACTATGTAGTGAGACCGATCCTAAGAACACGGGCTCGGGGAAGGAAGTCACTACCACGGTATAAAATTGTATAAACGTTACCCGTTTCTGTGTGCGTGCGTTTTCTGAGAAATGACCCCCTTTTGCTATGGGGCCGGGACTGGAGTCCCAGTTTGGGACCATAGGATTCCCCGCACTCGACTCCTGACTGATTCGACCTAGGGTTAGCTCTGTGTAAACACTCTTTAGACGTGGGTGTTTTATGGATTTCTGTCCTTCGGGAGAAACGACTGGCCCGGGTACAGGAGTGAGTGAATGTACCGACCGTCTTCTCCCATCTCTCTCTCTCTCTCTCTCTCCCTCCCACACACAGGCACACGCGCACGCGCACGCGCACGCGCGCACACACACACACACACACACACACACACGCCGTTTCCGGGAGCGCCCACTTCATGCGCTTCGGTCCACCGTGACAGATAGTCCAACTGTCTGTCCAATCATCGTGAGTGGCTGCGCCTAGGCCCCGCTCTGAACCTCTCCGTACTGTTCGTGTGTCTTCAGCAGGTCCTGCCTCCACCCGTGGCATCTAGCACGGGCCGATGGGTCCCTGTCCTCTCTCCCTGCCGTGGACGCCCCCCTCCGGCCCCCCGCCCCCGGGGGCTCTCTGGTCGACTAGTGGTGGGGAGTGTGCCCGAGGGCTGAGAGACGTGGTCCGAGAGGGGCCGGGAGGAGGCCTGCGACCCAGTGTGTACCCACTCCCGCCCCCACGCTCCCTCCCCCACGAGGGAGCCCGTCCTTTCCAGGCTGACACTTGGATCGGTGGATGACGGGGGTCACCTGGCGGCGGGCGAGCGTTATGGGAAAATCCGGTAGGCGTGTTGCGACGTCCTGCCACAGAGATGGCTCTGGCGACAGCCTCGGGCCGCCCCACCCTGGCCTCCGGCCAGGCCCCGTGAATGTGTTCTCTTTGTCCCCGACTTCTTTCTTTGTTTCACCAGCCGGCGTGCTCTGAGAATGTGAAGTGTATCATAGTTCCACCCTGGGTTTCATGATCCTAAGATAGGAAGGGGTTTTATGATTCCACGACAGAAAGGTTTTCTCATCCTATCATCTCTCCCCCCCCCTTCTTTCTTTCTTTCTTTCTTTCTTTCTTTCTCTTCCTCCTTCTGCCTTTTCTTTACTTCTTTGTTGTTTCCTTCTTTCAGTCTTCCTGTCTTCCTTCCTGCCTGCCTGCCTTCCTTCCTTCCGTATTTCTTTCCATTTTTCTTTCCTCTCTTCCTTTCTCCTGTTATCCTGTGTTTCTATCTCTGTTTTTTCCATCTTTCTTCCCCCTTTCTACTTTCCTACCTTCTTTCTTTCTCATTCTCTCCTTTCTCTCTCCTTCCTTCTTCCTTTCTGTCTCTTTCTATACTTTCTCTCTCCTTCCTTCTCTCTATCTTTTTCTCTTTCCATCTTTCCGTGCTCTTTCTTTTTCTCTCTTAATTTCCTTTCTTTTTCTTTTCTTTCTTTCCCTCCTTCTGTCTGTCTGTCTGTCTGTCTTTCTTTCTTTCTTCTTTCTTTCTGCTTCCATCCTTCCTCCCTTTTTCTCATTCTCTTTCTTTCTGCCTGTCTTTTCTTTCCTTATTTCTTCTTTCCTTCTGTCTTTCTGTGTTTCCTATCTCCTTCCTCCCTTCCTTTTTCTTTCTTCCCCGTGCCCTCTTCCTGTCTTTTCTTATTTACTGTTTTTTTCTTTCTGACTTTCTCTCTCTGTTTCTCCGTCTCTTTTCTTTCTGTTCTTTTCCTTTCTCTCCCTTTCTCTGTTTCTGTTTCTGCCTGTCTGTCTCTCGGCTATGTTGTGGTCTGTGCAGAGACGGGTTTGGTGGACGATGTCGGTGGTCGGGCCGACCCATCCTTTCTTTGATCCCAGTGCTAGCCAGGCCGGGGCCTGCTTAGCTTCCAAGATCAGACGAGATTGGGCGCGTTCAGGGTGGCGTGGCCCTAGACTGACCCGTCATTTTTCGATGGCTTCCGTGGGGAGTAGGGGGACTGTGTTTGATGCCCCCGGGGGACCTTCTGGACTCTGAAATGATGGGCTCCAGAGGGTTGCCCCGTGTTTTGCAGCAGACCTCTGGTGGCTGGCGCCGGTTGTGGTCGGGCTCCACCTGGCGGCCGCTTTTCTACAAGTCTCTTGTCCTCTGAATCTTCGGTGCAGCAGGCAAAGCAGGGGACAGTCCCCGATGCGAGCGAGGCTGAGTTCCGGGAAGCAAGCAGCCTTCGCGGGGCCATCTGGTTCGTGCCGGGACGCCGGCTGGGACATCTGGGAGGCAGAGCTTGGGCCTGCAGGGCTGTGTGGCGGGAGGACGTTGTCGCCGCGCTTCCAGGCTCAGCCAGCCAGGCGGCTTGCGGGGCTGCCCGGGCAGGTCGACTAGCACGCTGTGGCCGCTTTGGAGACCCGACCCACCCCGCGGGGACAGGAAGGAGACGGCACACGCGGGCGGGAGAGGAGGGTGTCCGGCGACCGGCCGCCGTCCCGTGCATGCGTGTCCCTCTCCCTCGGCCTCGCCTTTCCTACCCATTTTCCCTGGTTCCCGCTCAGGAGGCAGGGACAGCCCTGTGAGTGGCACCCAGTCGTCCGTGGCTTCTTCCGAGTCCTACTCTGGGGGCGCGGACCGGGCCCTGGGTGGCGCGGGTGGCCGGCGAGGGCGACCCCTGTCGGCCCGCGGGCGCTCGTGGGCCGCGGCGGTCCCGTCCCGATGTTTTCTCCTCCACAAGTCCCCGTGCTGGGGCCGGGGACCGGGCCCTGGGTGGCCCTGGGTGGCGCGGGTGGCCGGCGAGGGCGACCCCTGTCGGCCCGCGGGCGCTCGTGGGCCGCGGCGGTCCCGTCCCGATGTTTTCTCCTCCACAAGTCCCCGTGCTGGGGCCGGGGACCGGGCCCTGGGTGGCCCTGGGTGGCCGGCGAGGGCGACCCCTGTCGGCCCGCGGCCGCTCGTGGGCCGTGGCGGTCCCGTCCCGATGTTTTCTCCTCCACAAGTCCCCGTGCTGGGCCCTGGGTGGCGCGCGTGGACGGTGAGGGCCTCCCTGGCCCTCTACGCCACGGGGGCCGACCAGATGTCCCTGAGTGCCCCTTGTCTGCTGGCGCTGGGGACGTGCTGGGGACAGGTGGCCGTGTCGAGTGTCGTGGGGGCAGGCGTGTTCAAGTGGCTCGGTCCCCGTCTTCCTGCGCGGTGTTTTTGATCACCTCATATCGTCATCTTCCGCCTGCAGGTTAGTACTGACACGCTGTCCTTCGGCGACTGTCGCTGGAGGGGTTGGGCCTCCGCACGCGGACAGGGTTCTGGGTTCGTGGGGATCCAGCGCCCTGCCCTGTTCCCTTTGAGCTGACCGCCTGGGCCCGCGCGCCGGCTCTAGGGCGTCGGAGTGTCCCGACGGTGGTGCCCGCCTCTCGCGTTGGTCTCTTGTCCCCTCGAGAGACGGCACCCGGGGGGGGGGAGGTTTGCGGCAACCTTCCCCCTTACCCCGCTGGCTCTGTGCCGTTGCGTGTCAGGCGGTCCTCGTCTTTGGGTTGTGCTTGGGAGGCGGGGCTGGCGAGGCTGAAGCGGGCTCCTCGGATCGCTGTCCTCGCCGGCCTGACTGACCTCCCCCAACCCTCCCCGTCCTCGGGGCCTGATCGATGTGGTGACGTCGTGCTCTCCCGGGCCTTGAGCCGCGTGCCAGGCGAGGGACGGTCCATTCGTGGTGAATGGTGGCCGCTCTTCTCGTTCTGCCCGCGGGCACCTCACCTCTCCTTCCCCGCCTGTGGGCGGTGCGTGGGAGGCGCGGGTGCGAGACTATCCGGCCCGACCGCGGTCGCCCCGCCCTCGGCCTCGTGGCGTTGGCGGGGGGTCGTGAGTCCTCTTGACGCAGCGGGCAGCCCTCGCTCGCCCTGTGTGGCTGTTGCCTGGCCGGGGTCCCCCCTGCCCGTGACGGACGGGTGCGGGGCCGTGCCGCCCGCCCGGTCGCGCGCCCCGTTTGGCGCGCGGCTGCTGGGTCTGCGTGGCCCTTTTGTGGTGCCCCCGGAGCGCACCGGGTTGTTCTCCAAGGTGCCCGAAACCGAGCGGTGGTTGTCGTCCTCGTTCCCGGCGTCCCCCTCTGGTCGCCGCTGCAGCGTCTGCTGCGTTGGGTACACCCTCGAGCAGCGTGCTTGGGGTTGGGGGGGGTCGAGGCGGGCAAGCCTAGAGGCATCCTCCTGCGCTGCGTGGGCGGGCGGGGGGCGTTGTCTCGGCGTCCCCACGATGTGTGCGTGGCGGACTTCGAAAGGCGAGCGCACGGCTTGTGCTCTTCCCACCCTGCCCGAGGTGGGGTGGTTGCACGGTCGTGTGGGCGATCGTGGTGGGGCCGGGCCGGCGACGTGGTGCCGGCCGGCCCCGTGGGGGGCCTCTGCCACCGGCCTGGTCTGCCTCGGTGACCCCTCTCCCATACCGACGGGGGAGTGTCCCCCTCGAAGTGAGGTGGCTTTTGGACCAGGGGCCCCGACCGCGAACGCTCAGGAGTCGCCAACCGTGCGTGTTTTGCCCCATGCCGCAGACCCCCCCACACCTCCCCGGGGCGTGCCTGAACGCCTCCGCCCAGGGCCCTTACGGGGGCGACCGGGGGTCGGGGGCGATCCACCTTCGGCGAGAAAGCGTCTTCTCTAGCGATCATGGAGGCGTGTCCTCTTCTGGGGTTTGTCGGATCCCCCAGCCCGCCGCCTCTCTGCGCGTCGTCAGGCGCCGCCCCTGCGGCTGCCAGTTGTGCGTGGGCAGAGTTCCCTCCTCCCCTGCCGTGGGGGTGGAGCGGTCCGCCGGCCCCCGCGGTGGGGGCCGAGTGCCACTCTTCGCCTAACGTGGTCCGCGCCTCCCCCTCTGAACTCTGGGGGAGGGTCACGCCGGGCCGGGCCGGCGTTCCAGCTGTGAAGGGCGCCCGCGTGTGTGCGCTGCGTGCCCCGGCCGCGGGTCGCCCCGGTGTGCGCTGGGGTAAGGGGGTGGTGGTGCGGCCCGTCTCGCGCCCCCTCCCCAGCCCCTGTGAGCGTGCGGCCCTCCACCCGGTCCCGTGCCAGGCCGCGGATGGATGGGCGCTCCCGTGCTGGCGCCTGTGGATTGCGGCTTGGGGGACCGCCCGGCCAACGAGGGGGTCGTTCCACCGGTGCGCGGTGCTCCCCGGAGCGAGACAGGATTGGGAAACGGACGAGAATGGGATTAGGCGCGGTGGCGTGCGGGCCGAGGGCCGAAGGCCGGTGTCGCTCTGGGACGCCCCGGTGGTGAGGCCGTGGCCCCGTTGGGAGGGGTGCCGAAG
>NW_027183070.1:62500-82500 GCF_041146395.1 Eulemur rufifrons | reverse complement strand
AGCCCGCCGCCGACGCCTAGCCTGCCTCCGCCGCCTAGCCCGCCGACGCCTAGCCCGCCGCCGACGCCTAGCCCGCCGACGCTTAGCCCCCCTCCGCCGCCTAGCCCGCCGCCGCCGCCGCCGCCTAGCCCGCCGCCACCGCCGCCTAGCCCTCCTCCTCCTCCTCCTCCTCCTCCTCCTCCTCCTCCTCCTCCTCCTCCTCCTCGTCCTGCGCCGGTTTCGTGCCGGGATCCCATGGTCCTTGGGGTTGACCAGATGTCCCGTCGCACTTAGTCTCTGCGGGGCTGGCCCCATCGATGCTATGGAGGGGCATCACCGCCAGGAGGCGCTGCGGTTGCGGGCTTCTCGACTCCCTCTCCTTCCCCACCCCTCCGCTCGCCCGCTCCTCCTTTCTTTACTCCCTATCGCCCCGCCCCGTTTTTTCTCCACACACACGCAATTATCACGCTCACGAACTATCCCGGGACCTGGCGTGACTTTCATCGCAATCTCCCCCCCCCCCCGGACACACACACATAGAGACACACCCTCCCGGCAGGGAGCACCCTGAGTGGTCGAACAGATGTCGCTGCTGCATGCGGCCTCCGCATGGGTTCGCTGGTTGACCAGATGTCTGGTCCTTGGGTGGTTGACCAGATGTCTGGTCTGTGGTTGTCATCCTGACAGGGAGGCTTCGGGACGGATTTGGTCTCTCTGGCCTCGCTGCCCCTAGGGGTCACCCTGCGATCGGTATTCTTCTCGCGCGGGGCGAGGGGCGCTCCGGAGCATTCCTCTCCTCTCGGAGTTTCTGTCTGCAGTCTCTCGACTTGCTCTCACTCCCCTACCCTGCTGTGTGACTTTCTTTTTGGTCCTTTCATTTTATCTATTCTCTCTTTGCCTTTTCCTGCGCGCCTTTCCGCTCCCCCCCCCCCCCGGATTCATGGTTTCACGTCACGCGGGTGACGTGCCGACACACCAGGAGGCCCTTCTCACACGTGCTCGTGAACACGCAATCAACACGTTTATGAACTAGAAAGGGATCTGGTGTGACTTTGCTATTATTTCCCCTCCCCTCCTCCCCGCGCTGAGAATGAGTTTCCCCGGGCTCGTGTGCCCGCCTGGGAATCGGCTGCAGACGCCATGGCCCCGGGTCGACCACATGTTGCTCTGGGGTCCACCAGATGTCTCTGGCGAATTGGGGCCCTAGGTGCTTGTGACGGTGTGGTCACTAGGTGTCGCTCTGGGCTCAGTATTCTTCCTTCTCGCTGTGACTTTGGTCTCTTTTTTTCGAAATTTCTTTCTTTCTTCCTCTTTTGCCCTGTTTCCATTTTCCCTTCTTAATCTCTTTCTCTCTTTTTGTTGCTTTTTTTCCACGGCAGATGGGTGATGTGTGTGTGGAGGAAACGCGGCGTCAGGGAGAAGACACATCTCACACGTGCTCGGGAACACCCGATCGTCACGCTTCTGAGTACCGACCGATGGATCTGGTCCCGAATTTTTTAATAGTTTTCTCCTCTCTCTCTCTCTCTCTCTCTCTCTCTCTCTCTCTCCCCCCCTTCCTTCTCTTTCCTTTCTCTCCCTTCCTTTCTTTCTTTCTCTCGCTCTCTCGCTCTCGCTCTTCTTTTCTTTCTGACAGAGTCTCTCGTTCTGTTGCCCTGGCTAGAGTGCCATGGCGTCAGCCTAGCTCACAGCAATCTCAAACTCCTGGGCTCAAGCGATCAGACTGCCTCAGCCTCCCGAGTAGCTGGGATTACAGGCATGTGCCAGCATGCCCAGCTAATTGGATATACGTGTGTGTGTGTGTGTGTGTGTGTATATATATATATATATATATATATATTTTTTTTTTTTTTTTTTTTTAAACAGAGTCTCACTCTGTTGCCCAGACTAGAGTGCCGTGGCGTCAGCCTAGCTCACAGCAACCTCAAACTCCTGGGCTCAAGCGATCCTACTGCCCCAGCCTCCCGAGTACCTGGGACTACAGGCATGCGCCACCGTGCCCGGCTAATATTTTTCTGTATATATTTTTAGATACTGTTTCTGTATATATTTTTAGATATATAGTTTCTTTCTATTTTTAGTAGAGATGGGGGTCTCGCTCTTGCTCAGGCTGGTCTCGAACTCCCGACCTTGAGCGATCCACCCGCCTCTACCTCCCAGAGTGCTAGGATTACAGGCGTGAGCCACCCCGCCTGGCGTGTACGTTCTGTATTCACAGACAGACGGAAGGCAGGGAGAATGTTACCCTTTCAAAGCCCGCCCTGCTCGCCTCTCAGCCCACCGATGGCACTCTGAATCCCGTGGCATTCCTTCACTCAGCTGAATTCTTCAGCACCCGACCCCCCCCCCCTCGCCCCACCCCCGTGCCACGGGAGTTCGTTCTCATGGCAGAGCCATCGAGGCTGTTGCCACACGTGTTGTAGGTGCCTAGGCAGACTGTGCCCTGGCCCCGAGGAGGTACGGAACCGCCTATCGCCTCGGGAGGGAGGGACAAGATGTGTCCGTGTCCAAGGCGACGTCCTGTCGATCACGAGGAGGCCTGCAAAGGCTCGTATCTGCCAGGCATTGAGCCACATGACATGAAACACCGGTGTGTTCCTTCACTTAGGTGGTGTCGCGTGTTGATACTCACAGAGGATGATAAACCCACTCGCATGCCGGCTGAGCCCCCTGTGTCTCCTCCTCTATCCACTGAGGGAAAAAACCGCAACGAAAGGTAGAGAACCACAGGGTGGGAAGAGAGCCCGTCGCTCTCCCTATGTGACCGTCCGGAGTGCTCGTTCAGATGGGAGGAGGTGTGTTTGTGTGTGTATGTGTGTGTTTCATTGATTTTGGTGCCATCTTTTCTCTGCAGCTGCGTCAGAGGACAGCGATTTTTCCGATTTTCACTCCGCTGAGTGAATTGCCTTTTGAAGAGAATGTCCACAGGAAGCCTACGGTTCTCCCGCGTGGGTGGCCCTCCTCTAGAAATGAATCTCGTTTCTTGAACGGAGGGGACTTGTTGACGCCATCATGCTTTCGGGACGACTTCTCAGACGCTAGCTTTGGACCGCAACATAGGTGCCCCCCGACATTGCCTCAAGGGTTCCGTGGTGCCTCCTGTCAAGAGACCCCACCGACCGTCCCCAGCCTGCCCGCTCAAGGGAGCCGGGCCCCTTCTGATCTGTCCGCCCGCCGTGAAGCTCCCTCCCGAGGGTCGGAAAGCCCACCTGTTTCCCAGTTCGGTTGAATGATGGGGCACCCGGGCAGGGCACTGGCACCGAGTGACTCCATTCTGAGTCTGTCTGCTCTGTGGGGCGGGGGCGGGTGGGAGGGGGGGCAGTTCCGTCTCGACCGGTGGCCTCCTACCGACTGACTCTATGGGACGGACCATTCTCACTCAGGATCGTGTAACCTTCTTGGCCTAGGCACATCCCGGCACTGAAAGCCACTTTTCGGGGACACTCTCCCACGTACAGATAGATGGCCTGCACGAGTGCTCTTCCTTTCTCGAAACACTGGAAATCTGTCCTCAATTTTACCTGACCTACCTGACGGTGTGTGATAAAGGAGCATAGAACCCTCAGCCACCCTCCACCTTCCCGCTGCCACGAGAGACAGTGCCGAGCGTGAAATTCTATCCCTGACTCTCTGTGTCCACCGTTCTCTGGGTAGGGAAAGAACTTAACCAGATAGGCCCTATCGGTCGCTTATCTGTTCTGATAGTTTTGTGGCAGCCATTTCTTTCCCCCTTTCTTTTCTATTTCTGTCTCTCTCCCCCACCCCCGCCCCCAAATTCTTTCTACGAAGACGTTTAGGATGTCAGATTCTGGCCACATGCCCCCCCTAGGCATAGGGGGGCCAGCATAGACAAAGGTCTTCGGTACCAAGTGTTCATTCCACGGTGACAGATATTGCCACTCTTGTATTGACCAGGGCGAGATCGTGAGTGGGTCAACTCTGAAACTCCCTGTACTCTACTTCTCTCTTGGGTAGGTCCCTGCCCCAACCCTCCGGCTTCTAGCACACACCCAGGGGCACTCTCTCCTCTCTGGATAAAGTTCCAGATGATCCGATCCGCTCCGAGGCGGAAGGGGAGCTGGCCGGGCCACCCACTGTGCGCCCCACCCCCACCCCGCCCCACCCCCGTCAGTCATAGGGTCCGTTCTTTTCAGGATGACACCGGCAGCGGTTGCTGGGTGTCACCTTGCGGCCACTTTGATCAGACCTCGGGATCTGGAAAGTCAGGTGACGTTGGGAGTTTAAGAGCTGACTCCCGGGAGGTGTGGAGGGCGGGGAGGAGAGCACGGTCCGGACGGTCCCACCCTCTTCTTCCCGGGCCCGCAGCTCTGGGCCCGCCCGGGGCAGCCCTAGCCTCTAGCGGGTCTCCGCCCACCCGCCCTGTTGTCTGCGGGAGGCGCCCCTCCTCCCGCTCTCTGCCTCCTCCCGGGACCGTAGGCCTCTGCCCGTCGTCTTTTTTATTTTTATTTTTTCCCTTTTGTTTGTTTCTCTTTTATCTTGTTTTTTAGGCTTATCGAATATCATGTCGTATAAAAACTTAAATCACAGAATGAATTATATTATATAACAAGATGTGGCTTTTTATCCTACGCCGAGAACGATGAATTTTTCTCTTCGTGTCCATTTTCCTGTCCTGGAAGAAATACAAAGTTGCTCGTGATACTTCCCCATCATCTTCCAGTTTCCCCCACTGTCAACACGATGTATTCGATCGTATATCTTTGTGTGTGCACGTGGGCGCCTGTACCTATTTCTTTTCGGCATCAGTCTCAGGTCTTTTGGCACCTAGGGGGGAAAAAGGAGAAACCAATAAAGGACAGAAAGACGTTCTGTCGTTTTACGCTCCCCATCACCACCACCACCACCACCACCACCACTTTTGGGAGCTTGTAGTCTGGCCTATGTCCCCAAGGCAGGTTAAATCTTTTCTTAAAACTCCCAAGTGGTCCCCTGCCCCGCCCCCCCCCAGGTGGGCGGCCGGCAGAGTTCACAGGCTTTGTTTTTGGCAGAGCCTGGACGATTGAAATAATTAACCACAATCATCGCTAAAGCTGAGAACCCCTCCCCCCCTCATTAAAAGCTCTGTATTTCTGCCTAGCCCTGTGTTCGGGGAAATTCGGAGGCTTGAGATGGGAAGGTCTACCCTATTTTCTCCTTTACCGGCAAAATAGACTCTCTCTTTCCTTCCTCCTCAAACAGCTTGTCCTCGTTATTCGGCCTCGTGGGCAGGTGGCCGAGCTTTCGGTAACACCAAGTCTTCTAAGTTGTGTTGTGTTATCGGTCTTGTTTTCTTTCTTTTCTTTTCTTTTCTTTCTTTCTTTTTTTTTTTTTTTTTTTTTTTTTTTTTGAGACAGGATTTCTTTCACTCTGTCCTCTCCCAGGCCGCCTTGGCCTGATTGTAGCTCACAGCAAGCTCCAAATCCAGGGCTTAAGTGATCCTCTCTGCCTCAGCCTTCTGAGTAGCTGGGACTATAGGCAAATGCTGCCACACCCGCCATAATTTTTCTTTTTTCTTTTTTTTTTTTTTTTTTTTTTTGTTGGTAGAGATGAGGTCTCATCGTGTTACCCAGGCTGGTCTCCAGCTGCTGGGCTCAAGTCACGCTCCCGTCTCTGCCTCCCAAGTTGCGGGGATCACGGGCATGAGCCACCATGGCCAGCCAGGTTATTTAAAGGCGATCGCTTTGCTATCCTGATACAAAACCCCAAATGTGCGAGTTTAAGGCACCAGACGGAGGGAGTCCCCACACTACATTGTCACGAACATTGAGGGTGGCTCACGAAACAGCTGGGATGTGGCCACACAGTAGTGATCGAGGCGATATATTCTAGTGGGATAGCAGAAATATAGAATGTCCTGAAGACACTAAATGTCGGAATGCCACAGCAGTCAATGGCTGACAAACTTCCATTCCATTGTGTCATGGTAGGCGGCTTACTTTTCTCCTGCTCCCTCGGTATGATTAAGGCCTGACGTAGAAAATGTCTACGTCTCATCCAAATCCATCGAGACGATGGAAGGGGGAACTGGGAGAGGAATAAAGAAAAACAAGAGAGGGAGAAGCGAAACAAGAGAGAAGGGGGCCGAGGAGGAGAAGGAGGAAACTGCCTCCCCTGTCCCCATGCTACCCAATTAATAAATGAAGAATGGCCTCTTCCCTCCTCTTCCCAACCCCTAACTATGCCTGGAGGTGTATCGTAGGCCTACAGTCCTAAGAAATGTACAACTACTGATAGTAATGGGAAGAAATGCAGTCTAATAGGTTTCTGTGCAGTGGGACACCCAGGCCAGGGCACTTACGGTGAATGGAGCTTGCAGGGCGGGCGGGAGGTTGCTCTGGGTGAGTCTGTGAGTTGGCGGTGAGTGGTGAGTGAATGTGAAGGCCTAGGACATTACTTACTGTAGGTTTTCATAAACCCTGGACACTTAGGCCGCACGACATTTACCTTTAGAAATTTCTTTCTTCAATAATACATTAACCTTAGCTTACTGTAAGTGTTTTCACTTCATAAACTTTTCCATGGTGGTTTGGTTTTTTTTTTTTGTCTGTCTGTTTGTTTGTTTGTTTGTTTGTTTGTTTTTCTTTCTTTTAAACTTTTGGACTCTTTGGCAACACCACGACTTAAAACACAAATGCGTTGCACTGTTGTACACAGATATTTTCTTTCTCTGTGTCCTTATGTGTTCCGTAAGCTTTTTCCTACTTTTAAAGTTTTTATCGTTCTATGCACTTTTCAAAATAATAAAAACTAAAACAGAGGGGGGGGTGGGAGAGGGAAGAAGAGAAATACACACACATGAATATGTTTCCCAAGTGAACTGAGGAAGGGGGCCGAGTCAAGGTTCTCAGGGAGCCACCAGTGATGAAACGGTCAGGCTCAGAATCAGCATTGCAGAGTGGCTGCAGAGCCGGGGGGCCTGGACTGGCTACCTGGACGACACTCCGTGTTTGGTAACTTGGCGAGTCATAAATCCTCTTGAGCCTCAGCCTCTTCATCTGCAAATGCAGAAATCATGGTGCCTACCCCACAGGGATATTGGGCAGAGTGAAAAAGCAAATGCAGGCAAAGCCCGCAGAAGCACGCGTGGTAAACAGTAAGCCTTTAATCGTGGTCACAGTCGTTGTTATAGGATCATCTTCCTATGTCCTTGTCTTTTAAAGATTAGCAGAACCTCCCAGAAGATGAGAATGGGCTCCCCCTGAGCAAGTCTCGGCTGTAAAGTCACAGGCATGTTGAGCATGTGGCAGAGAAGGCAGAATAAAAACCTGATCCCGGAACATTATGTTCCTGCAGGACATGAAATCATTGAAGGTATGGGAAATCCTACCTCATATCCGTTTTACTAGAACACCTATGATTGCGTACGCACATGGACGCACGCGCACCCCAAACTTTTTGAGCTTCACAAAACAGCGTAACCAAGGAACACACTATGATGCTTCTTAGCGATCTATTTAGGCCCAGGTTACTCGTCACTCTGAGCCTGCCTCCTTATCTGTCCAATGAGAATAGTGTTTGTCACAATTATCGTCATCGTCATCCTACCTAACGCTTCTGGTAAAATTGAAGTGTGAGAACACCCGCTAGACAGAAAATCCATGTTATCTCTCAATTTTTCTTCCTCCTGATTTCTATCTGAATCTGTGAGCTCGCTTTGGTTCACTTCGGTTTTTCAAGAGGCTCCGGTTACCTTCTCTCCCACCTATATCGGATTGGGTCTGACGGAAGAAAGAAGGAAAAAAAAAAAAAAAAAAAAACAAACATAGTAAAGAAAGCAGAACAACATTTGTTTCTGAAGCAACCGATCAAACATTGCTGATGAGCCGGTCTTTTCTATTTCAGTAAACCAAGGAGGCCTATTGTCACGAGGATGTGAGGGGCCCGGGTAAGATTGGATGATTACCCCTAAAGGAGACAAAGCAGACAGACTATGGCACATGTGATCTTAGCCAAGAGAATAAACAGTGACCTCTCTGCCGAGTTGGGCCTTAGCATACCAAAGGGAAATAAAGGTGTAATAGGATGCTCAATTTTTACTCTGGAAACAGAGGTTGGTTGGGCACTGAACTGAGAACACTGAATTTTTTACCCTCCTTGATATTCACATAGGCTTAGAGGAGGCAAAAAAAAAAAAAAAAAAAAAAAGAATACTGAGCCTATAAGTCATCCCTAAAACTCGGATTTTATGTTCCCTTGCCTTTTCATAACTGAGCAACACACAACATTAAAGAATGGACACAGGCCGGACGCGTTGGCTCAGGCCTGTAAACTTAGCACTCTGGGAGGCCGAGGCGGGAGGATCGCTCAAAGTCAGGAGTTCGAGACCAGCCCGAGCGAGAGTGAGACCCCCCGCCCCCGTCTCTACTAAAAATATAGAAAGAAATTGTCCAGACAACTAAAAATATATAGAAAAAAATTAGCCGGGCATGGTGGCACATGCCTGTGGTCCCAGCTCCTGGGGAGCCTGAGGCAGGAGGATCGACTGAGCCCAGGAGTTTGAGGTTGCTGTGAGCTAGGCTGACGCCACGGCACTCACTCTAGCCCGGGCAACAGAGTGAGACTCAGTCTCGGGGGGGGGGGGAACCCAAAAACAAACAAACAAACAAACAAAATAAAAAACTGGAAGGGACACAGACTTCCACAGGTTTGTGTGTGGCCCCTTTTACTTATTAACGCTACAGGACCTTAATTATTTGTGCTCTGAATCTGATATTCAAATTATCCTTGTGGCCAACGCGTTTGAACAGTAGATGGTAGGGGAAGAAGAGTTCACCTCCTGAATAGATGACAAGTAACGGGAGTACTGGTGAAATTACAAGTGGCTTACGTTTACACACTGAAAATCCCAGTTAGCCGCTACCATGAGTTCAAAGAAGAGATCTAAATTTCTGACCCTATGACCCTAAAAGATATTTCCTCCCATGGTGTCACAGATAAAAATAAAACTGCATCCTAGCACTTTGGGAAGCCTAGGGGGAAAGGATCGCTTGAGGCCAGGAGTTTGAAGTTGCAGTGATCTATGATGATGCTACTGCACTTTAGTCTGGGAAACAGAGTGAGGGCCCGTCAAAAGAAAAAAAAGAAAGAGACAAAAAGAAGAGAGAGAGAGAGAGAGAGAGAGAGAGAGAGAGACAGGAAGACACAAGGAAAGAAAGAAAGAGAGAAAGAAGAGAGGAGAAGAGAAGAGAAGCGTCAATCTATCCATTGCATTTTCTACCCTTTAGGTGACTGGGCTTCAGCAGGGTGATGTGATCTGACAAAGTTCATGTTGCTAAGAAATAAAGCACTGGGGTTCAAACTCTGAGTTTTCAAAATCCAGCATATCCCCCTACCCACCATACCGTGCCACCTCTGAGAGTGGATATCTCACAGAGGAGAGCTGTGGAGGCCATTCTTGGACAGACAGAGTCAAGTAGTGGAGACCATGGAGTCTCTGCTCTGCAGCCAGTCTAGAGACATATGGAGCCATTAACACTGCTTGTGAGGAAAATACCATGTCATAGGGAAACAGAAATATTTTCCGCCTTAGGCAGATACAATTTAGGAAAAGACCCGAAACCCCTCTTCCTCTAACAGTGCTTTCTGGTCAGATGCTGACCCCTTCGATTCACAGATTCAGATACATCATTCAATGCAAGCATTGTCAACAAGTCACTCTTTGCAGCTTTCTGAAATTTCTCGGATATAGCATACTTGTAAAGATGATCACTTATGTGAAGACACCACCCCTCCAGAAAAACAAAAACAAAACCAAAACAGAAGCCCACTTTTCTCTGCTGTGAAAACCAAGATCAGCTTTTATGAGATCCACTAAATTCACACAAGAAGTAAAATATAATCATACTGATATATGCAATTTTTCTCTTAGAACAGAATGCATGGTGCTCCTTATCGTCTCAGATACTGTCAACAGAAAGCACGCGGTGGATGAACAATCTCCGTGAGCTTTTCTACAGAGATGGGGGGTGTGTGTGTGTGTGTGTGTGTGTGTGTGATAAATAATGAGGGTTGAGGAGCAGATAAATGACTGGGGGAAAACAACAACAGCAACAACAACAAAAACCACTTCCTGGTTCCTCGATGCAAGCATTCATTTAAAGGGTATACTCGTATGTATACCTAGGTGGAAAGTGGAAGCAGCTTTAAAAAAAAAAAAAAGAAAAATTGCTGCGAGCCCTGGTTATGATACGGCAATAAGCGCTAGCTCTTGGAAGGTGTAAAACATATTCACGGTGGCTTACGCCAATTTGGGATGTACAAAGACGAGCTTGAGCACCACCACCAACCAAAAATATGAATGAATACCTGGCTAGCGATCAGGATCAGACATAATAGAAAAGAAAAAGCTCCCAAGGCTAAAATAATGTGAACACGATTGACTCGTCCATGGAAAAGAACCCCAAATCACTGCAAAATAATTTAAAGAGTTTTATTCTGAGCCCAACGGCCGTGATCATGGCCCAGAGAGCTACGCCCAAGAAGCCTTGAGCAAGCGGACCCATTGTGGTGGGGTGGGTTACAGTTTGGCTTCATACATTTTAGGGAGACAGGAATTACATGTAAAATCACAAATCAAAACATGGAAGGGGTACATTGGTCTGGGCTGAAAAGGCAGGACATCTGGCAGTTGGGGGGGGCGGGGGAGGGAGGGTGCGGTGTTTACAGGTTTACAGCTGGGTTTAAAGATTCTTTGATTTGCAATTGATGACATAAATGAACCTCTGCCTAAAGGCTTTGCATCATGTTTTCAGTTAAGGTAAGGAGGTCTGCTAATCACAGACAAGCCACTGGACAGTTTACCCAAAACTCAAGTGCCCTGTAGTTCAGTAAACGGTTGGCCTGCTAGATATGCGTTAAGCTTTGTCTTGCCTGGCCTTAGGCCCGTCGGACATTCAGTATCTCATTGTTATAAAATCTGACTCCATCAGGGAGGAGTGTCTGACTTCCCCTGTCCTTGCGGGGCAGCAGCTCAGGTTTAAGGGTTTTTCTAGGGTTCCCTGGGCCAACCACGGGACGGGTCAGCTGGCGGTGGCGGGCGGGGGGCGGCTTAAGATTTTATTTTAGTTCATAGACTCCAGAAATGGTGTTTCCCTGGGAAAGGCACACGAGTTCATGAAAAGCTTTCATTCAGTTGGTCTGGCTCCTCCCTGAGGTCGTCTCCCTGCCCCCCACTCCTCCCCTCCCCTGGGGCCGGAGCGGGGGGGGGGGGGGGAGGGTGAAGGCCCAAGAGGAGAGGCGCGTGGGGGAGGTGCCGCTCCCAGAACCAGAGACTCGTCTGGGCCCCACGTAACCCAGCCACCGCGACCGCTTCGCCCGAGGAGGTGCCCAGCAAGTCGTGCTTCTGCCCCTCGGGATTGCCTGCGGGCTGGGGGCGGGGTACGAGCTCCCGGCCCAAGAGGGAAACCCCTAGCCTGGCCGCACAGATGGCCGGGCCCCCGGCGGAGCCCTTCCGCCGGTTTCCACCCCTCCCCCACTCACTGCGCTGACTGCGCATGCGCGCTCGCACGTAGCCGCCTCGGGCTTCTCTCGGGCGGAGCCGCTTTCAGCCGCGACCCCGCCCCGCGAGCTGACTGTGCATGCGCGCTTGCACGTAGCCGCCTCGGGCTTCTCTCGGGCGGAGCCGCTTTCAGCCCCGACCCCGCCCCGCGAGCTGCCGCTTCCAGGCGGCACACCGCATGGGGGAGGGGACGGAGCTCTAAAGAAATCAGTCCCCTCCGTCTCCTGCCTCAGGAAAAGCCCCAAACCCTTGGAGAACTGCCACCCACCGCCACTACCGTGTGTGGGGGGGGGGCGGGGGGGCTGGGTCTTTACTTTGTGTCCTCCTTGTGGCCCAGTCCAAGGCGGCTGGGCTGCCAAACAGATCGTCTCGAGAGGGAGGCAGGAAGGGCCCAGGTCTGGACAGGGGTGGATTGGACCCCTCCACCCTGGGGTGTGGACTTGTGACCGAAAGCTCAGCTGCTTGTCCACGAGGCCGAATAACGAGGACAAGCGGTATGAGGAGTAAGAAAACAGAGAGTCTACTTTGCTGACAAAGGAGGAAATAAATAGGGTAGAGCTTCTCAGTCTCAAACCCCCAAATTTCGTGAACATAGGCCTAGGCAGAAATACAGAGGTTTTAAAGGAAGGAGGGTTGGTTCTCAGCTTCAGGCAATTACTGCAGTTAGCTGTTCTAAAGGTCCCGTCTCTGCTGAGAAGAAAGCCCTTGAACTCTGTGGGCCGCCCACCCTGGGGGCCACCTGGAGTTATAACCAAAGAGTTAACGTGCCTCAGGGATGCAGGCCGGGCTGCAAGTTCCCAAAAGCCTGGGGGAAGTTTTAAAAAGACAGAAAATCTTTCTGCCCTCTTCCCCTCCCACCCCCCCACAAAGCCATTTTCTCTGGTGCAGACTCGGCACCCTCCCCGTGCAGGCCTGTTTGTCCTCAATCATCTGTGAGGTTCACGAGGAGGAGATGCTCTCTCGCTCTCCCCACCCTCTTTCTTCCCTTAGGAAATCCTCAGCGCTGTTCCACACACTCAAGGTGGCGGGCCTGCTCCGGCCACCAGCCACCTCTTGTGCCACCTCCCCCCCCCCCCCGCCCCCAACGGAGTAGGTGTACAGACAGGAGCACACTTTACTGGAGGGCGCCTGGGGATGAAGAGTTGTGGTGGCCAAATGGGGGATGCGGGGCGGGGAGGAGAGTGGCTGGCATTTGGCAAAGAGTGACACGGAGTGGCCATCCAGGCTTGTCTGAAAAGTGGGACTACGAGCCTGAGAGCGCCGACGGAGTCGATGGACATGGTCACTGCTGTGGGATGTCTCTTTTACCACGATGTAACACCAAAGCAAACCCCTGACCCGCTGGGTCGGAGAAGGCCTTGTGGGCAATTTAGAAAAGCCATGGCGTGGCCATTTGGAATACTTCCTGCCTCTCCGGGAATCAAAAATTAGAAAGGACCATGGGTTCTGTATTAACGTACCAAAGGCAGGGAGAATTTTAGCCTTTTAAAGCCTGCCCTGGCCCTATCTCAGCAAGGCAGTGGCACCCCAAGTTCCGTGACATTTCTGCACTCGGCGGCTGACTTCTTCAGCCATCTGTTGCGATGCCCCTGCCAGGTGGCCACTCACTCGCCCCTTCAGTTCAACCCTTGTACCAGAAAGTGTTGCCTTCTTCCTAACCCCTATGGGGGGGCCGGGGGGTGACGTGTGTGTGGGGGGGGGGTAGTGGAAATGGGCAGACCCCACAGGTGCAGCCTCTTCCAGGTCATAATGGGCCTGAGGCAGCGTGGGATTCCCCCGGAAGGGAGGCAGGGTGGCACTACGGCACCGAAGCCTGACGCCGGCGGCCACGTGGATGGTGGGGGACACGTTAGACCGCTGAGATGCAGCCACTGAGAGCCACCCCGCAGCAAGAGGTCTCTCTTGGCAGAGCAGGCACTGAGTCCGCAAGTCAAGACAGCTGGGAGGCCTGGGAGACAGAGGCCCTGGATCTCAGGTCCCGGGGTGGGGGCGGGGGGCAGTGCCAGTGCCTGGAGAGAGAGAGAGCCCAGGCTCCAGAGGCCATGATGGGGCCTGGTGGGCAGGGCCGAGGAGGTCAAGGCCGGGTGTGGTGGGGTCCGGGATGAGGGGCTTGGGGTGACGGGCAGGGAGAACGACCCGTTCACTCAGACGTGCCCTCAGAGGAAGGCAGAGGTGCGTTTTGCCTTCCTCCGGCTAGTGGAACGCTCGGCATTTCTTTCCTTCAGAGCTGGGTTGAACCGGTATGGCATCTGTTATAGTACGGAGTGCGAGACAGGACAACCTAGAGACCGAATTGAGCCAAGTCATGAGTCCATATTAGCTGGCCAGCGACCACCCCCTGCCCTGTTAGGGTACAGGTACAGAGAATGGCCCCGAGCCGAAAAAAGCAGGAAGGTTTCAGACTATCCTAAGCTAGAGCTCCGTGACTTTAGGCACGGCGGTTGAAACAACACTATACCACCTACTCCGCAGCTGTGTGGTCCGGGACCAGCCTCGGGCCCCCGTTTCGTTTCGGTTACAGTCTTTAAGCGAGCAGGTTTACAGAAACAGATAGCTCCAATTAAGGAACATTCTTTCAGGCGTTAAGCAAGCACAATCAATTTTACGACAGGCAGCTGGAAAGTTTAAACACTTAGTTACAAGTTAATTGCTTTGTTTTATCTCCGCAAGGTACGTATTTCCAATTACAGACATAGGTCAAGCGGACATCGGTCACCTAGCGAGCAAGCATAAGTTTTCAAGTGGGCCTTTACAGCGTCCAGACAGGCCTCGGTCCAGTTATTGTGCATTCTTTTTGACCACTTGGAAAGCTACTAGCACCGTTCCGGGCCTCACCTCACTCACGCGGAACTACAGAGTGATGACCCGGGGTGGGTGGGTGGGTGTGTGTGTGTGTGCTCCCTCCTGTGGTGGGAAGGGTGATCTGCTCGCCCACCCGGCGTGGTGTCCCCCACCCCTGCCCCATCTTGGCGTTTACAGAAAACAAACACGAACACAAGAGAGGGAGCCGGAGGAGGAGGAGGAACATATGCTGCTATCCAGGTTATCCTGGGAGGCTTCCTAGCCATTTCTGAGGAAACAGTGTCTCCTGGCTGTCTCCCGTAGTTTTATTTATTGACTTATTTATCTATTTTTCCTTTTGGCTTGAACCCATTCTTTTCGTTTCGGCATCTCATCTGACATCCTCTTCTGAGAGGAACCTGGAAACGTTTCCCCGTGTTGCATCTTTTCAGGCTCTGTACGACTGACGAGCATCGTCCCTCTTCAGTCACTGGGCTCTTTGCTAGCCAGGCCTTAATTCTCCACGTTGTAAACCCCAGATCGGATCTCCGCCCGGAATCCTGTAGAGACCCACCGAATCGATGTTTGGACTGGGATGTCTCGTAGACCTTACCTATTAAAAACCGATCCAGGCCAGGCTTGGTGACTCACGCCTGTAATCCTAGGCCAAGGCGGGGAGGAGGACCGACCGCTTGAGGTCAGGAGTTCGAGACCAGCCTCGGCAAAAGCAAGACCCCCGTCTCTACCAAAAATAGAAAAAAATTAGCCGGGCATGGTGGCACACGCCTGTAGTCCCAGCGATTTGGGAGGCTGAGGAAGGAGGATCGCTGGAGCCCAGGAGTTTGAGGCTTCCAGTGAGTGAACTATGCCCTGCTCCCCCGCCACCCCTCCCCATCATCTCTAACGAAATGACAGTAAAATAAAATAAAATAAAATAAAGCTCAGAAAAAAAAAAAAAAAGTACTATGTAGTGAGACCGATCCTAAGAACACGGGCTCGGGGAAGGAAGTCACTACCACGGTATAAAATTGTATAAACGTTACCCGTTTCTGTGTGCGTGCGTTTTCTGAGAAATGACCCCCTTTTGCTATGGGGCCGGGACTGGAGTCCCAGTTTGGGACCATAGGATTCCCCGCACTCGACTCCTGACTGATTCGACCTAGGGTTAGCTCTGTGTAAACACTCTTTAGACGTGGGTGTTTTATGGATTTCTGTCCTTCGGGAGAAACGACTGGCCCGGGTACAGGAGTGAGTGAATGTACCGACCGTCTTCTCCCATCTCTCTCTCTCTCTCTCTCTCCCTCCCACACACAGGCACACGCGCACGCGCACGCGCACGCGCGCACACACACACACACACACACACACACACGCCGTTTCCGGGAGCGCCCACTTCATGCGCTTCGGTCCACCGTGACAGATAGTCCAACTGTCTGTCCAATCATCGTGAGTGGCTGCGCCTAGGCCCCGCTCTGAACCTCTCCGTACTGTTCGTGTGTCTTCAGCAGGTCCTGCCTCCACCCGTGGCATCTAGCACGGGCCGATGGGTCCCTGTCCTCTCTCCCTGCCGTGGACGCCCCCCTCCGGCCCCCCGCCCCCGGGGGCTCTCTGGTCGACTAGTGGTGGGGAGTGTGCCCGAGGGCTGAGAGACGTGGTCCGAGAGGGGCCGGGAGGAGGCCTGCGACCCAGTGTGTACCCACTCCCGCCCCCACGCTCCCTCCCCCACGAGGGAGCCCGTCCTTTCCAGGCTGACACTTGGATCGGTGGATGACGGGGGTCACCTGGCGGCGGGCGAGCGTTATGGGAAAATCCGGTAGGCGTGTTGCGACGTCCTGCCACAGAGATGGCTCTGGCGACAGCCTCGGGCCGCCCCACCCTGGCCTCCGGCCAGGCCCCGTGAATGTGTTCTCTTTGTCCCCGACTTCTTTCTTTGTTTCACCAGCCGGCGTGCTCTGAGAATGTGAAGTGTATCATAGTTCCACCCTGGGTTTCATGATCCTAAGATAGGAAGGGGTTTTATGATTCCACGACAGAAAGGTTTTCTCATCCTATCATCTCTCCCCCCCCCTTCTTTCTTTCTTTCTTTCTTTCTTTCTTTCTCTTCCTCCTTCTGCCTTTTCTTTACTTCTTTGTTGTTTCCTTCTTTCAGTCTTCCTGTCTTCCTTCCTGCCTGCCTGCCTTCCTTCCTTCCGTATTTCTTTCCATTTTTCTTTCCTCTCTTCCTTTCTCCTGTTATCCTGTGTTTCTATCTCTGTTTTTTCCATCTTTCTTCCCCCTTTCTACTTTCCTACCTTCTTTCTTTCTCATTCTCTCCTTTCTCTCTCCTTCCTTCTTCCTTTCTGTCTCTTTCTATACTTTCTCTCTCCTTCCTTCTCTCTATCTTTTTCTCTTTCCATCTTTCCGTGCTCTTTCTTTTTCTCTCTTAATTTCCTTTCTTTTTCTTTTCTTTCTTTCCCTCCTTCTGTCTGTCTGTCTGTCTGTCTTTCTTTCTTTCTTCTTTCTTTCTGCTTCCATCCTTCCTCCCTTTTTCTCATTCTCTTTCTTTCTGCCTGTCTTTTCTTTCCTTATTTCTTCTTTCCTTCTGTCTTTCTGTGTTTCCTATCTCCTTCCTCCCTTCCTTTTTCTTTCTTCCCCGTGCCCTCTTCCTGTCTTTTCTTATTTACTGTTTTTTTCTTTCTGACTTTCTCTCTCTGTTTCTCCGTCTCTTTTCTTTCTGTTCTTTTCCTTTCTCTCCCTTTCTCTGTTTCTGTTTCTGCCTGTCTGTCTCTCGGCTATGTTGTGGTCTGTGCAGAGACGGGTTTGGTGGACGATGTCGGTGGTCGGGCCGACCCATCCTTTCTTTGATCCCAGTGCTAGCCAGGCCGGGGCCTGCTTAGCTTCCAAGATCAGACGAGATTGGGCGCGTTCAGGGTGGCGTGGCCCTAGACTGACCCGTCATTTTTCGATGGCTTCCGTGGGGAGTAGGGGGACTGTGTTTGATGCCCCCGGGGGACCTTCTGGACTCTGAAATGATGGGCTCCAGAGGGTTGCCCCGTGTTTTGCAGCAGACCTCTGGTGGCTGGCGCCGGTTGTGGTCGGGCTCCACCTGGCGGCCGCTTTTCTACAAGTCTCTTGTCCTCTGAATCTTCGGTGCAGCAGGCAAAGCAGGGGACAGTCCCCGATGCGAGCGAGGCTGAGTTCCGGGAAGCAAGCAGCCTTCGCGGGGCCATCTGGTTCGTGCCGGGACGCCGGCTGGGACATCTGGGAGGCAGAGCTTGGGCCTGCAGGGCTGTGTGGCGGGAGGACGTTGTCGCCGCGCTTCCAGGCTCAGCCAGCCAGGCGGCTTGCGGGGCTGCCCGGGCAGGTCGACTAGCACGCTGTGGCCGCTTTGGAGACCCGACCCACCCCGCGGGGACAGGAAGGAGACGGCACACGCGGGCGGGAGAGGAGGGTGTCCGGCGACCGGCCGCCGTCCCGTGCATGCGTGTCCCTCTCCCTCGGCCTCGCCTTTCCTACCCATTTTCCCTGGTTCCCGCTCAGGAGGCAGGGACAGCCCTGTGAGTGGCACCCAGTCGTCCGTGGCTTCTTCCGAGTCCTACTCTGGGGGCGCGGACCGGGCCCTGGGTGGCGCGGGTGGCCGGCGAGGGCGACCCCTGTCGGCCCGCGGGCGCTCGTGGGCCGCGGCGGTCCCGTCCCGATGTTTTCTCCTCCACAAGTCCCCGTGCTGGGGCCGGGGACCGGGCCCTGGGTGGCCCTGGGTGGCGCGGGTGGCCGGCGAGGGCGACCCCTGTCGGCCCGCGGGCGCTCGTGGGCCGCGGCGGTCCCGTCCCGATGTTTTCTCCTCCACAAGTCCCCGTGCTGGGGCCGGGGACCGGGCCCTGGGTGGCCCTGGGTGGCCGGCGAGGGCGACCCCTGTCGGCCCGCGGCCGCTCGTGGGCCGTGGCGGTCCCGTCCCGATGTTTTCTCCTCCACAAGTCCCCGTGCTGGGCCCTGGGTGGCGCGCGTGGACGGTGAGGGCCTCCCTGGCCCTCTACGCCACGGGGGCCGACCAGATGTCCCTGAGTGCCCCTTGTCTGCTGGCGCTGGGGACGTGCTGGGGACAGGTGGCCGTGTCGAGTGTCGTGGGGGCAGGCGTGTTCAAGTGGCTCGGTCCCCGTCTTCCTGCGCGGTGTTTTTGATCACCTCATATCGTCATCTTCCGCCTGCAGGTTAGTACTGACACGCTGTCCTTCGGCGACTGTCGCTGGAGGGGTTGGGCCTCCGCACGCGGACAGGGTTCTGGGTTCGTGGGGATCCAGCGCCCTGCCCTGTTCCCTTTGAGCTGACCGCCTGGGCCCGCGCGCCGGCTCTAGGGCGTCGGAGTGTCCCGACGGTGGTGCCCGCCTCTCGCGTTGGTCTCTTGTCCCCTCGAGAGACGGCACCCGGGGGGGGGGAGGTTTGCGGCAACCTTCCCCCTTACCCCGCTGGCTCTGTGCCGTTGCGTGTCAGGCGGTCCTCGTCTTTGGGTTGTGCTTGGGAGGCGGGGCTGGCGAGGCTGAAGCGGGCTCCTCGGATCGCTGTCCTCGCCGGCCTGACTGACCTCCCCCAACCCTCCCCGTCCTCGGGGCCTGATCGATGTGGTGACGTCGTGCTCTCCCGGGCCTTGAGCCGCGTGCCAGGCGAGGGACGGTCCATTCGTGGTGAATGGTGGCCGCTCTTCTCGTTCTGCCCGCGGGCACCTCACCTCTCCTTCCCCGCCTGTGGGCGGTGCGTGGGAGGCGCGGGTGCGAGACTATCCGGCCCGACCGCGGTCGCCCCGCCCTCGGCCTCGTGGCGTTGGCGGGGGGTCGTGAGTCCTCTTGACGCAGCGGGCAGCCCTCGCTCGCCCTGTGTGGCTGTTGCCTGGCCGGGGTCCCCCCTGCCCGTGACGGACGGGTGCGGGGCCGTGCCGCCCGCCCGGTCGCGCGCCCCGTTTGGCGCGCGGCTGCTGGGTCTGCGTGGCCCTTTTGTGGTGCCCCCGGAGCGCACCGGGTTGTTCTCCAAGGTGCCCGAAACCGAGCGGTGGTTGTCGTCCTCGTTCCCGGCGTCCCCCTCTGGTCGCCGCTGCAGCGTCTGCTGCGTTGGGTACACCCTCGAGCAGCGTGCTTGGGGTTGGGGGGGGTCGAGGCGGGCAAGCCTAGAGGCATCCTCCTGCGCTGCGTGGGCGGGCGGGGGGCGTTGTCTCGGCGTCCCCACGATGTGTGCGTGGCGGACTTCGAAAGGCGAGCGCACGGCTTGTGCTCTTCCCACCCTGCCCGAGGTGGGGTGGTTGCACGGTCGTGTGGGCGATCGTGGTGGGGCCGGGCCGGCGACGTGGTGCCGGCCGGCCCCGTGGGGGGCCTCTGCCACCGGCCTGGTCTGCCTCGGTGACCCCTCTCCCATACCGACGGGGGAGTGTCCCCCTCGAAGTGAGGTGGCTTTTGGACCAGGGGCCCCGACCGCGAACGCTCAGGAGTCGCCAACCGTGCGTGTTTTGCCCCATGCCGCAGACCCCCCCACACCTCCCCGGGGCGTGCCTGAACGCCTCCGCCCAGGGCCCTTACGGGGGCGACCGGGGGTCGGGGGCGATCCACCTTCGGCGAGAAAGCGTCTTCTCTAGCGATCATGGAGGCGTGTCCTCTTCTGGGGTTTGTCGGATCCCCCAGCCCGCCGCCTCTCTGCGCGTCGTCAGGCGCCGCCCCTGCGGCTGCCAGTTGTGCGTGGGCAGAGTTCCCTCCTCCCCTGCCGTGGGGGTGGAGCGGTCCGC
>NW_027183070.1:30000-50000 GCF_041146395.1 Eulemur rufifrons | reverse complement strand
AAGCTCTCCCTCGTACCTCAATACGTGTCCGAAGGTGGGATTTTTTTTTTTCTTTCCCCCTCCACCACCACCCCCCGCCCGCCGCCGCCTATCCCGCCTCCGCCGCCTAGCCCGCCGCCACCTAGCCCGCCTCCGCCGCCTAGCCCGCCGACGCCTAGCCCGCCGCCGACGCCTAGCCCGTCGACGCCTAGCCCGCCGACGCCTAGCCCGCCTCCGCCGCCTAGCCCGCCGACGCCTAGCCCGCCTCCGCCGCCTAGCCCGCCGACGCCTAGCCCGCCTCCGCCGCCTAGCCCGCCGACGCCTAGCCCGCCTCCGCCGCCTAGCCCGCCGACGCCTAGCCCGCCGACGCCTAGCCCGCCTCCGCCGCCTAGCCCGCCGACGCCTAGCCCGCCGCCGACGCCTAGCCCGCCGACGCCTAGCCCGCCTCCGCCGCCTAGCCCGCCGACGCCTAGCCTGCCTCCGCCGCCTAGCCCGCCGACGCCTAGCCCGCCGCCGACGCCTAGCCTGCCTCCGCCGCCTAGCCCGCCGACGCCTAGCCCGCCGCCGACGCCTAGCCCGCCGACGCTTAGCCCCCCTCCGCCGCCTAGCCCGCCGCCGCCGCCGCCGCCTAGCCCGCCGCCACCGCCGCCTAGCCCTCCTCCTCCTCCTCCTCCTCCTCCTCCTCCTCCTCCTCCTCCTCCTCCTCCTCCTCCTCGTCCTCGTCCTCCGCCGGTTTCGTGCCGGGATCCCATGGTCCTTGGGGTTGACCAGATGTCCCGTCGCACTTAGTCTCTGCGGGGCTGGCCCCATCGATGCTATGGAGGGGCATCACCGCCAGGAGGCGCTGCGGTTGCGGGCTTCTCGACTCCCTCTCCTTCCCCACCCCTCCGCTCGCCCGCTCCTCCTTTCTTTACTCCCTATCGCCCCGCCCCGTTTTTTCTCCACACACACGCAACTATCACGCTCACGAACTATCCCGGGACCTGGCGTGACTTTCATCGCAATCTCCCCCCCCCCCCCGGACACACACACATAGAGACACACCCTCCCGGCAGGGAGCACCCTGAGTGGTCGAACAGATGTCGCTGCTGCATGCGGCCTCCGCATGGGTTCGCTGGTTGACCAGATGTCTGGTCCTTGGGTGGTTGACCAGATGTCTGGTCTGTGGTTGTCATCCTGACAGGGAGGCTTCGGGACGGATTTGGTCTCTCTGGCCTCGCTGCCCCTAGGGGTCACCCTGCGATCGGTATTCTTCTCGCGCGGGGCGAGGGGCGCTCCGGAGCATTCCTCTCCTCTCGGAGTTTCTGTCTGCAGTCTCTCGACTTGCTCTCACTCCCCTACCCTGCTGTGTGACTTTCTTTTTGGTCCTTTCATTTTATCTATTCTCTCTTTGCCTTTTCCTGCGCGCCTTTCCGCTCCCCCCCCCCCCCCGGATTCATGGTTTCACGTCACGCGGGTGACGTGCCGACACACCAGGAGGCCCTTCTCACACGTGCTCGTGAACACGCAATCAACACGTTTATGAACTAGAAAGGGATCTGGTGTGACTTTGCTATTATTTCCCCTCCCCTCCTCCCCGCGCTGAGAATGAGTTTCCCCGGGCTCGTGTGCCCGCCTGGGAATCGGCTGCAGACGCCATGGCCCCGGGTCGACCACATGTTGCTCTGGGGTCCACCAGATGTCTCTGGCGAATTGGGGCCCTAGGTGCTTGTGACGGTGTGGTCACTAGGTGTCGCTCTGGGCTCAGTATTCTTCCTTCTCGCTGTGACTTTGGTCTCTTTTTTTCGAAATTTCTTTCTTTCTTCCTCTTTTGCCCTGTTTCCATTTTCCCTTCTTAATCTCTTTCTCTCTTTTTGTTGCTTTTTTTCCACGGCAGATGGGTGATGTGTGTGTGGAGGAAACGCGGCGTCAGGGAGAAGACACATCTCACACGTGCTCGGGAACACCCGATCGTCACGCTTCTGAGTACCGACCGATGGATCTGGTCCCGAATTTTTTAATAGTTTTCTCCTCTCTCTCTCTCTCTCTCTCTCTCTCTCCCCCCCTTCCTTCTCTTTCCTTTCTCTCCCTTCCTTTCTTTCTTTCTCTCGCTCTCTCGCTCTCGCTCTTCTTTTCTTTCTGACAGAGTCTCTCGTTCTGTTGCCCTGGCTAGAGTGCCATGGCGTCAGCCTAGCTCACAGCAATCTCAAACTCCTGGGCTCAAGCGATCAGACTGCCTCAGCCTCCCGAGTAGCTGGGATTACAGGCATGTGCCAGCATGCCCAGCTAATTGGATATACGTGTGTGTGTGTGTGTGTGTGTGTGTATATATATATATATATATATATATTTTTTTTTTTTTTTTTTTAAACAGAGTCTCACTCTGTTGCCCAGACTAGAGTGCCGTGGCGTCAGCCTAGCTCACAGCAACCTCAAACTCCTGGGCTCAAGCGATCCTACTGCCCCAGCCTCCCGAGTACCTGGGACTACAGGCATGCGCCACCGTGCCCGGCTAATATTTTTCTGTATATATTTTTAGATACTGTTTCTGTATATATTTTTAGATATATAGTTTCTTTCTATTTTTAGTAGAGATGGGGGTCTCGCTCTTGCTCAGGCTGGTCTCGAACTCCCGACCTTGAGCGATCCACCCGCCTCTACCTCCCAGAGTGCTAGGATTACAGGCGTGAGCCACCCCGCCTGGCGTGTACGTTCTGTATTCACAGACAGACGGAAGGCAGGGAGAATGTTACCCTTTCAAAGCCCGCCCTGCTCGCCTCTCAGCCCACCGATGGCACTCTGAATCCCGTGGCATTCCTTCACTCAGCTGAATTCTTCAGCACCCGACCCCCCCCCCCTCGCCCCACCCCCGTGCCACGGGAGTTCGTTCTCATGGCAGAGCCATCGAGGCTGTTGCCACACGTGTTGTAGGTGCCTAGGCAGACTGTGCCCTGGCCCCGAGGAGGTACGGAACCGCCTATCGCCTCGGGAGGGAGGGACAAGATGTGTCCGTGTCCAAGGCGACGTCCTGTCGATCACGAGGAGGCCTGCAAAGGCTCGTATCTGCCAGGCATTGAGCCACATGACATGAAACACCGGTGTGTTCCTTCACTTAGGTGGTGTCGCGTGTTGATACTCACAGAGGATGATAAACCCACTCGCATGCCGGCTGAGCCCCCTGTGTCTCCTCCTCTATCCACTGAGGGAAAAAACCGCAACGAAAGGTAGAGAACCACAGGGTGGGAAGAGAGCCCGTCGCTCTCCCTATGTGACCGTCCGGAGTGCTCGTTCAGATGGGAGGAGGTGTGTTTGTGTGTGTATGTGTGTGTTTCATTGATTTTGGTGCCATCTTTTCTCTGCAGCTGCGTCAGAGGACAGCGATTTTTCCGATTTTCACTCCGCTGAGTGAATTGCCTTTTGAAGAGAATGTCCACAGGAAGCCTACGGTTCTCCCGCGTGGGTGGCCCTCCTCTAGAAATGAATCTCGTTTCTTGAACGGAGGGGACTTGTTGACGCCATCATGCTTTCGGGACGACTTCTCAGACGCTAGCTTTGGACCGCAACATAGGTGCCCCCCGACATTGCCTCAAGGGTTCCGTGGTGCCTCCTGTCAAGAGACCCCACCGACCGTCCCCAGCCTGCCCGCTCAAGGGAGCCGGGCCCCTTCTGATCTGTCCGCCCGCCGTGAAGCTCCCTCCCGAGGGTCGGAAAGCCCACCTGTTTCCCAGTTCGGTTGAATGATGGGGCACCCGGGCAGGGCACTGGCACCGAGTGACTCCATTCTGAGTCTGTCTGCTCTGTGGGGCGGGGGCGGGTGGGAGGGGGGGCAGTTCCGTCTCGACCGGTGGCCTCCTACCGACTGACTCTATGGGACGGACCATTCTCACTCAGGATCGTGTAACCTTCTTGGCCTAGGCACATCCCGGCACTGAAAGCCACTTTTCGGGGACACTCTCCCACGTACAGATAGATGGCCTGCACGAGTGCTCTTCCTTTCTCGAAACACTGGAAATCTGTCCTCAATTTTACCTGACCTACCTGACGGTGTGTGATAAAGGAGCATAGAACCCTCAGCCACCCTCCACCTTCCCGCTGCCACGAGAGACAGTGCCGAGCGTGAAATTCTATCCCTGACTCTCTGTGTCCACCGTTCTCTGGGTAGGGAAAGAACTTAACCAGATAGGCCCTATCGGTCGCTTATCTGTTCTGATAGTTTTGTGGCAGCCATTTCTTTCCCCCTTTCTTTTCTATTTCTGTCTCTCTCCCCCACCCCCGCCCCCAAATTCTTTCTACGAAGACGTTTAGGATGTCAGATTCTGGCCACATGCCCCCCCTAGGCATAGGGGGGCCAGCATAGACAAAGGTCTTCGGTACCAAGTGTTCATTCCACGGTGACAGATATTGCCACTCTTGTATTGACCAGGGCGAGATCGTGAGTGGGTCAACTCTGAAACTCCCTGTACTCTACTTCTCTCTTGGGTAGGTCCCTGCCCCAACCCTCCGGCTTCTAGCACACACCCAGGGGCACTCTCTCCTCTCTGGATAAAGTTCCAGATGATCCGATCCGCTCCGAGGCGGAAGGGGAGCTGGCCGGGCCACCCACTGTGCGCCCCACCCCCACCCCGCCCCACCCCCGTCAGTCATAGGGTCCGTTCTTTTCAGGATGACACCGGCAGCGGTTGCTGGGTGTCACCTTGCGGCCACTTTGATCAGACCTCGGGATCTGGAAAGTCAGGTGACGTTGGGAGTTTAAGAGCTGACTCCCGGGAGGTGTGGAGGGCGGGGAGGAGAGCACGGTCCGGACGGTCCCACCCTCTTCTTCCCGGGCCCGCAGCTCTGGGCCCGCCCGGGGCAGCCCTAGCCTCTAGCGGGTCTCCGCCCACCCGCCCTGTTGTCTGCGGGAGGCGCCCCTCCTCCCGCTCTCTGCCTCCTCCCGGGACCGTAGGCCTCTGCCCGTCGTCTTTTTTATTTTTATTTTTTCCCTTTTGTTTGTTTCTCTTTTATCTTGTTTTTTAGGCTTATCGAATATCATGTCGTATAAAAACTTAAATCACAGAATGAATTATATTATATAACAAGATGTGGCTTTTTATCCTACGCCGAGAACGATGAATTTTTCTCTTCGTGTCCATTTTCCTGTCCTGGAAGAAATACAAAGTTGCTCGTGATACTTCCCCATCATCTTCCAGTTTCCCCCACTGTCAACACGATGTATTCGATCGTATATCTTTGTGTGTGCACGTGGGCGCCTGTACCTATTTCTTTTCGGCATCAGTCTCAGGTCTTTTGGCACCTAGGGGGGAAAAAGGAGAAACCAATAAAGGACAGAAAGACGTTCTGTCGTTTTACGCTCCCCATCACCACCACCACCACCACCACCACCACTTTTGGGAGCTTGTAGTCTGGCCTATGTCCCCAAGGCAGGTTAAATCTTTTCTTAAAACTCCCAAGTGGTCCCCTGCCCCGCCCCCCCCCAGGTGGGCGGCCGGCAGAGTTCACAGGCTTTGTTTTTGGCAGAGCCTGGACGATTGAAATAATTAACCACAATCATCGCTAAAGCTGAGAACCCCTCCCCCCCTCATTAAAAGCTCTGTATTTCTGCCTAGCCCTGTGTTCGGGGAAATTCGGAGGCTTGAGATGGGAAGGTCTACCCTATTTTCTCCTTTACCGGCAAAATAGACTCTCTCTTTCCTTCCTCCTCAAACAGCTTGTCCTCGTTATTCGGCCTCGTGGGCAGGTGGCCGAGCTTTCGGTAACACCAAGTCTTCTAAGTTGTGTTGTGTTATCGGTCTTGTTTTCTTTCTTTTCTTTTCTTTTCTTTCTTTCTTTTTTTTTTTTTTTTTTTTTTTTTTTGAGACAGGATTTCTTTCACTCTGTCCTCTCCCAGGCCGCCTTGGCCTGATTGTAGCTCACAGCAAGCTCCAAATCCAGGGCTTAAGTGATCCTCTCTGCCTCAGCCTTCTGAGTAGCTGGGACTATAGGCAAATGCTGCCACACCCGCCATAATTTTTCTTTTTTCTTTTTTTTTTTTTTTTTTTTTTGTTGGTAGAGATGAGGTCTCATCGTGTTACCCAGGCTGGTCTCCAGCTGCTGGGCTCAAGTCACGCTCCCGTCTCTGCCTCCCAAGTTGCGGGGATCACGGGCATGAGCCACCATGGCCAGCCAGGTTATTTAAAGGCGATCGCTTTGCTATCCTGATACAAAACCCCAAATGTGCGAGTTTAAGGCACCAGACGGAGGGAGTCCCCACACTACATTGTCACGAACATTGAGGGTGGCTCACGAAACAGCTGGGATGTGGCCACACAGTAGTGATCGAGGCGATATATTCTAGTGGGATAGCAGAAATATAGAATGTCCTGAAGACACTAAATGTCGGAATGCCACAGCAGTCAATGGCTGACAAACTTCCATTCCATTGTGTCATGGTAGGCGGCTTACTTTTCTCCTGCTCCCTCGGTATGATTAAGGCCTGACGTAGAAAATGTCTACGTCTCATCCAAATCCATCGAGACGATGGAAGGGGGAACTGGGAGAGGAATAAAGAAAAACAAGAGAGGGAGAAGCGAAACAAGAGAGAAGGGGGCCGAGGAGGAGAAGGAGGAAACTGCCTCCCCTGTCCCCATGCTACCCAATTAATAAATGAAGAATGGCCTCTTCCCTCCTCTTCCCAACCCCTAACTATGCCTGGAGGTGTATCGTAGGCCTACAGTCCTAAGAAATGTACAACTACTGATAGTAATGGGAAGAAATGCAGTCTAATAGGTTTCTGTGCAGTGGGACACCCAGGCCAGGGCACTTACGGTGAATGGAGCTTGCAGGGCGGGCGGGAGGTTGCTCTGGGTGAGTCTGTGAGTTGGCGGTGAGTGGTGAGTGAATGTGAAGGCCTAGGACATTACTTACTGTAGGTTTTCATAAACCCTGGACACTTAGGCCGCACGACATTTACCTTTAGAAATTTCTTTCTTCAATAATACATTAACCTTAGCTTACTGTAAGTGTTTTCACTTCATAAACTTTTCCATGGTGGTTTGGTTTTTTTTTTTTGTCTGTCTGTTTGTTTGTTTGTTTGTTTGTTTGTTTTTCTTTCTTTTAAACTTTTGGACTCTTTGGCAACACCACGACTTAAAACACAAATGCGTTGCACTGTTGTACACAGATATTTTCTTTCTCTGTGTCCTTATGTGTTCCGTAAGCTTTTTCCTACTTTTAAAGTTTTTATCGTTCTATGCACTTTTCAAAATAATAAAAACTAAAACAGAGAGGGGGGGTGGGAGAGGGAAGAAGAGAAATACACACACATGAATATGTTTCCCAAGTGAACTGAGGAAGGGGGCCGAGTCAAGGTTCTCAGGGAGCCACCAGTGATGAAACGGTCAGGCTCAGAATCAGCATTGCAGAGTGGCTGCAGAGCCGGGGGGCCTGGACTGGCTACCTGGACGACACTCCGTGTTTGGTAACTTGGCGAGTCATAAATCCTCTTGAGCCTCAGCCTCTTCATCTGCAAATGCAGAAATCATGGTGCCTACCCCACAGGGATATTGGGCAGAGTGAAAAAGCAAATGCAGGCAAAGCCCGCAGAAGCACGCGTGGTAAACAGTAAGCCTTTAATCGTGGTCACAGTCGTTGTTATAGGATCATCTTCCTATGTCCTTGTCTTTTAAAGATTAGCAGAACCTCCCAGAAGATGAGAATGGGCTCCCCCTGAGCAAGTCTCGGCTGTAAAGTCACAGGCATGTTGAGCATGTGGCACAGAAGGCAGAATAAAAACCTGATCCCGGAACATTATGTTCCTGCAGGACATGAAATCATTGAAGGTATGGGAAATCCTACCTCATATCCGTTTTACTAGAACACCTATGATTGCGTACGCACATGGACGCACGCGCACCCCAAACTTTTTGAGCTTCACAAAACAGCGTAACCAAGGAACACACTATGATGCTTCTTAGCGATCTATTTAGGCCCAGGTTACTCGTCACTCTGAGCCTGCCTCCTTATCTGTCCAATGAGAATAGTGTTTGTCACAATTATCGTCATCGTCATCCTACCTAACGCTTCTGGTAAAATTGAAGTGTGAGAACACCCGCTAGACAGAAAATCCATGTTATCTCTCAATTTTTCTTCCTCCTGATTTCTATCTGAATCTGTGAGCTCGCTTTGGTTCACTTCGGTTTTTCAAGAGGCTCCGGTTACCTTCTCTCCCACCTATATCGGATTGGGTCTGACGGAAGAAAGAAGGAAAAAAAAAAAAAAAACAAACAAACATAGTAAAGAAAGCAGAACAACATTTGTTTCTGAAGCAACCGATCAAACATTGCTGATGAGCCGGTCTTTTCTATTTCAGTAAACCAAGGAGGCCTATTGTCACGAGGATGTGAGGGGCCCGGGTAAGATTGGATGATTACCCCTAAAGGAGACAAAGCAGACAGACTATGGCACATGTGATCTTAGCCAAGAGAATAAACAGTGACCTCTCTGCCGAGTTGGGCCTTAGCATACCAAAGGGAAATAAAGGTGTAATAGGATGCTCAATTTTTACTCTGGAAACAGAGGTTGGTTGGGCACTGAACTGAGAACACTGAATTTTTTACCCTCCTTGATATTCACATAGGCTTAGAGGAGGCAAAAAAAAAAAAAAAAAAAAAAAGAATACTGAGCCTATAAGTCATCCCTAAAACTCGGATTTTATGTTCCCTTGCCTTTTCATAACTGAGCAACACACAACATTAAAGAATGGACACAGGCCGGACGCGTTGGCTCAGGCCTGTAAACTTAGCACTCTGGGAGGCCGAGGCGGGAGGATCGCTCAAAGTCAGGAGTTCGAGACCAGCCCGAGCGAGAGTGAGACCCCCCGCCCCCGTCTCTACTAAAAATATAGAAAGAAATTGTCCAGACAACTAAAAATATATAGAAAAAAATTAGCCGGGCATGGTGGCACATGCCTGTGGTCCCAGCTCCTGGGGAGCCTGAGGCAGGAGGATCGACTGAGCCCAGGAGTTTGAGGTTGCTGTGAGCTAGGCTGACGCCACGGCACTCACTCTAGCCCGGGCAACAGAGTGAGACTCAGTCTCGGGGGGGGGGGGGAACCCAAAAACAAACAAACAAACAAACAAAATAAAAAACTGGAAGGGACACAGACTTCCACAGGTTTGTGTGTGGCCCCTTTTACTTATTAACGCTACAGGACCTTAATTATTTGTGCTCTGAATCTGATATTCAAATTATCCTTGTGGCCAACGCGTTTGAACAGTAGATGGTAGGGGAAGAAGAGTTCACCTCCTGAATAGATGACAAGTAACGGGAGTACTGGTGAAATTACAAGTGGCTTACGTTTACACACTGAAAATCCCAGTTAGCCGCTACCATGAGTTCAAAGAAGAGATCTAAATTTCTGACCCTATGACCCTAAAAGATATTTCCTCCCATGGTGTCACAGATAAAAATAAAACTGCATCCTAGCACTTTGGGAAGCCTAGGGGGAAAGGATCGCTTGAGGCCAGGAGTTTGAAGTTGCAGTGATCTATGATGATGCTACTGCACTTTAGTCTGGGAAACAGAGTGAGGGCCCGTCAAAAGAAAAAAAAGAAAGAGACAAAAAGAAAGAGAGAGAGAGAGAGAGAGAGAGAGAGAGAGACAGGAAGACACAAGGAAAGAAAGAAAGAGAGAAAGAAGAGAGGAGAAGAGAAGAGAAGCGTCAATCTATCCATTGCATTTTCTACCCTTTAGGTGACTGGGCTTCAGCAGGGTGATGTGATCTGACAAAGTTCATGTTGCTAAGAAATAAAGCACTGGGGTTCAAACTCTGAGTTTTCAAAATCCAGCATATCCCCCTACCCACCATACCGTGCCACCTCTGAGAGTGGATATCTCACAGAGGAGAGCTGTGGAGGCCATTCTTGGACAGACAGAGTCAAGTAGTGGAGACCATGGAGTCTCTGCTCTGCAGCCAGTCTAGAGACATATGGAGCCATTAACACTGCTTGTGAGGAAAATACCATGTCATAGGGAAACAGAAATATTTTCCGCCTTAGGCAGATACAATTTAGGAAAAGACCCGAAACCCCTCTTCCTCTAACAGTGCTTTCTGGTCAGATGCTGACCCCTTCGATTCACAGATTCAGATACATCATTCAATGCAAGCATTGTCAACAAGTCACTCTTTGCAGCTTTCTGAAATTTCTCGGATATAGCATACTTGTAAAGATGATCACTTATGTGAAGACACCACCCCTCCAGAAAAACAAAAACAAAACCAAAACAGAAGCCCACTTTTCTCTGCTGTGAAAACCAAGATCAGCTTTTATGAGATCCACTAAATTCACACAAGAAGTAAAATATAATCATACTGATATATGCAATTTTTCTCTTAGAACAGAATGCATGGTGCTCCTTATCGTCTCAGATACTGTCAACAGAAAGCACGCGGTGGATGAACAATCTCCGTGAGCTTTTCTACAGAGATGGGGGGTGTGTGTGTGTGTGTGTGTGTGTGTGTGTGATAAATAATGAGGGTTGAGGAGCAGATAAATGACTGGGGGAAAACAACAACAGCAACAACAACAAAAACCACTTCCTGGTTCCTCGATGCAAGCATTCATTTAAAGGGTATACTCGTATGTATACCTAGGTGGAAAGTGGAAGCAGCTTTAAAAAAAAAAAAAAGAAAAATTGCTGCGAGCCCTGGTTATGATACGGCAATAAGCGCTAGCTCTTGGAAGGTGTAAAACATATTCACGGTGGCTTACGCCAATTTGGGATGTACAAAGACGAGCTTGAGCACCACCACCAACCAAAAATATGAATGAATACCTGGCTAGCGATCAGGATCAGACATAATAGAAAAGAAAAAGCTCCCAAGGCTAAAATAATGTGAACACGATTGACTCGTCCATGGAAAAGAACCCCAAATCACTGCAAAATAATTTAAAGAGTTTTATTCTGAGCCCAACGGCCGTGATCATGGCCCAGAGAGCTACGCCCAAGAAGCCTTGAGCAAGCGGACCCATTGTGGTGGGGTGGGTTACAGTTTGGCTTCATACATTTTAGGGAGACAGGAATTACATGTAAAATCACAAATCAAAACATGGAAGGGGTACATTGGTCTGGGCTGAAAAGGCAGGACATCTGGCAGTTGGGGGGGGCGGGGGAGGGAGGGTGCGGTGTTTACAGGTTTACAGCTGGGTTTAAAGATTCTTTGATTTGCAATTGATGACATAAATGAACCTCTGCCTAAAGGCTTTGCATCATGTTTTCAGTTAAGGTAAGGAGGTCTGCTAATCACAGACAAGCCACTGGACAGTTTACCCAAAACTCAAGTGCCCTGTAGTTCAGTAAACGGTTGGCCTGCTAGATATGCGTTAAGCTTTGTCTTGCCTGGCCTTAGGCCCGTCGGACATTCAGTATCTCATTGTTATAAAATCTGACTCCATCAGGGAGGAGTGTCTGACTTCCCCTGTCCTTGCGGGGCAGCAGCTCAGGTTTAAGGGTTTTTCTAGGGTTCCCTGGGCCAACCACGGGACGGGTCAGCTGGCGGTGGCGGGCGGGGGGCGGCTTAAGATTTTATTTTAGTTCATAGACTCCAGAAATGGTGTTTCCCTGGGAAAGGCACACGAGTTCATGAAAAGCTTTCATTCAGTTGGTCTGGCTCCTCCCTGAGGTCGTCTCCCTGCCCCCCACTCCTCCCCTCCCCTGGGGCCGGAGCGGGGGGGGGGGGGGAGGGTGAAGGCCCAAGAGGAGAGGCGCGTGGGGGAGGTGCCGCTCCCAGAACCAGAGACTCGTCTGGGCCCCACGTAACCCAGCCACCGCGACCGCTTCGCCCGAGGAGGTGCCCAGCAAGTCGTGCTTCTGCCCCTCGGGATTGCCTGCGGGCTGGGGGCGGGGTACGAGCTCCCGGCCCAAGAGGGAAACCCCTAGCCTGGCCGCACAGATGGCCGGGCCCCCGGCGGAGCCCTTCCGCCGGTTTCCACCCCTCCCCCACTCACTGCGCTGACTGCGCATGCGCGCTCGCACGTAGCCGCCTCGGGCTTCTCTCGGGCGGAGCCGCTTTCAGCCGCGACCCCGCCCCGCGAGCTGACTGTGCATGCGCGCTTGCACGTAGCCGCCTCGGGCTTCTCTCGGGCGGAGCCGCTTTCAGCCCCGACCCCGCCCCGCGAGCTGCCGCTTCCAGGCGGCACACCGCATGGGGGAGGGGACGGAGCTCTAAAGAAATCAGTCCCCTCCGTCTCCTGCCTCAGGAAAAGCCCCAAACCCTTGGAGAACTGCCACCCACCGCCACTACCGTGTGTGGGGGGGGGGCGGGGGGGCTGGGTCTTTACTTTGTGTCCTCCTTGTGGCCCAGTCCAAGGCGGCTGGGCTGCCAAACAGATCGTCTCGAGAGGGAGGCAGGAAGGGCCCAGGTCTGGACAGGGGTGGATTGGACCCCTCCACCCTGGGGTGTGGACTTGTGACCGAAAGCTCAGCTGCTTGTCCACGAGGCCGAATAACGAGGACAAGCGGTATGAGGAGTAAGAAAACAGAGAGTCTACTTTGCTGACAAAGGAGGAAATAAATAGGGTAGAGCTTCTCAGTCTCAAACCCCCAAATTTCGTGAACATAGGCCTAGGCAGAAATACAGAGGTTTTAAAGGAAGGAGGGTTGGTTCTCAGCTTCAGGCAATTACTGCAGTTAGCTGTTCTAAAGGTCCCGTCTCTGCTGAGAAGAAAGCCCTTGAACTCTGTGGGCCGCCCACCCTGGGGGCCACCTGGAGTTATAACCAAAGAGTTAACGTGCCTCAGGGATGCAGGCCGGGCTGCAAGTTCCCAAAAGCCTGGGGGAAGTTTTAAAAAGACAGAAAATCTTTCTGCCCTCTTCCCCTCCCACCCCCCCACAAAGCCATTTTCTCTGGTGCAGACTCGGCACCCTCCCCGTGCAGGCCTGTTTGTCCTCAATCATCTGTGAGGTTCACGAGGAGGAGATGCTCTCTCGCTCTCCCCACCCTCTTTCTTCCCTTAGGAAATCCTCAGCGCTGTTCCACACACTCAAGGTGGCGGGCCTGCTCCGGCCACCAGCCACCTCTTGTGCCACCTCCCCCCCCCCCCCGCCCCCAACGGAGTAGGTGTACAGACAGGAGCACACTTTACTGGAGGGCGCCTGGGGATGAAGAGTTGTGGTGGCCAAATGGGGGATGCGGGGCGGGGAGGAGAGTGGCTGGCATTTGGCAAAGAGTGACACGGAGTGGCCATCCAGGCTTGTCTGAAAAGTGGGACTACGAGCCTGAGAGCGCCGACGGAGTCGATGGACATGGTCACTGCTGTGGGATGTCTCTTTTACCACGATGTAACACCAAAGCAAACCCCTGACCCGCTGGGTCGGAGAAGGCCTTGTGGGCAATTTAGAAAAGCCATGGCGTGGCCATTTGGAATACTTCCTGCCTCTCCGGGAATCAAAAATTAGAAAGGACCATGGGTTCTGTATTAACGTACCAAAGGCAGGGAGAATTTTAGCCTTTTAAAGCCTGCCCTGGCCCTATCTCAGCAAGGCAGTGGCACCCCAAGTTCCGTGACATTTCTGCACTCGGCGGCTGACTTCTTCAGCCATCTGTTGCGATGCCCCTGCCAGGTGGCCACTCACTCGCCCCTTCAGTTCAACCCTTGTACCAGAAAGTGTTGCCTTCTTCCTAACCCCTATGGGGGGGCCGGGGGGTGACGTGTGTGTGGGGGGGGGGTAGTGGAAATGGGCAGACCCCACAGGTGCAGCCTCTTCCAGGTCATAATGGGCCTGAGGCAGCGTGGGATTCCCCCGGAAGGGAGGCAGGGTGGCACTACGGCACCGAAGCCTGACGCCGGCGGCCACGTGGATGGTGGGGGACACGTTAGACCGCTGAGATGCAGCCACTGAGAGCCACCCCGCAGCAAGAGGTCTCTCTTGGCAGAGCAGGCACTGAGTCCGCAAGTCAAGACAGCTGGGAGGCCTGGGAGACAGAGGCCCTGGATCTCAGGTCCCGGGGTGGGGGCGGGGGGCAGTGCCAGTGCCTGGAGAGAGAGAGAGCCCAGGCTCCAGAGGCCATGATGGGGCCTGGTGGGCAGGGCCGAGGAGGTCAAGGCCGGGTGTGGTGGGGTCCGGGATGAGGGGCTTGGGGTGACGGGCAGGGAGAACGACCCGTTCACTCAGACGTGCCCTCAGAGGAAGGCAGAGGTGCGTTTTGCCTTCCTCCGGCTAGTGGAACGCTCGGCATTTCTTTCCTTCAGAGCTGGGTTGAACCGGTATGGCATCTGTTATAGTACGGAGTGCGAGACAGGACAACCTAGAGACCGAATTGAGCCAAGTCATGAGTCCATATTAGCTGGCCAGCGACCACCCCCTGCCCTGTTAGGGTACAGGTACAGAGAATGGCCCCGAGCCGAAAAAAGCAGGAAGGTTTCAGACTATCCTAAGCTAGAGCTCCGTGACTTTAGGCACGGCGGTTGAAACAACACTATACCACCTACTCCGCAGCTGTGTGGTCCGGGACCAGCCTCGGGCCCCCGTTTCGTTTCGGTTACAGTCTTTAAGCGAGCAGGTTTACAGAAACAGATAGCTCCAATTAAGGAACATTCTTTCAGGCGTTAAGCAAGCACAATCAATTTTACGACAGGCAGCTGGAAAGTTTAAACACTTAGTTACAAGTTAATTGCTTTGTTTTATCTCCGCAAGGTACGTATTTCCAATTACAGACATAGGTCAAGCGGACATCGGTCACCTAGCGAGCAAGCATAAGTTTTCAAGTGGGCCTTTACAGCGTCCAGACAGGCCTCGGTCCAGTTATTGTGCATTCTTTTTGACCACTTGGAAAGCTACTAGCACCGTTCCGGGCCTCACCTCACTCACGCAGAACTACAGAGTGATGACCCGGGGTGGGTGGGTGGGTGTGTGTGTGTGTGCTCCCTCCTGTGGTGGGAAGGGTGATCTGCTCGCCCACCCGGCGTGGTGTCCCCCACCCCTGCCCCATCTTGGCGTTTACAGAAAACAAACACGAACACAAGAGAGGGAGCCGGAGGAGGAGGAGGAACATATGCTGCTATCCAGGTTATCCTGGGAGGCTTCCTAGCCATTTCTGAGGAAACAGTGTCTCCTGGCTGTCTCCCGTAGTTTTATTTATTGACTTATTTATCTATTTTTCCTTTTGGCTTGAACCCATTCTTTTCGTTTCGGCATCTCATCTGACATCCTCTTCTGAGAGGAACCTGGAAACGTTTCCCCGTGTTGCATCTTTTCAGGCTCTGTACGACTGACGAGCATCGTCCCTCTTCAGTCACTGGGCTCTTTGCTAGCCAGGCCTTAATTCTCCACGTTGTAAACCCCAGATCGGATCTCCGCCCGGAATCCTGTAGAGACCCACCGAATCGATGTTTGGACTGGGATGTCTCGTAGACCTTACCTATTAAAAACCGATCCAGGCCAGGCTTGGTGACTCACGCCTGTAATCCTAGGCCAAGGCGGGGAGGAGGACCGACCGCTTGAGGTCAGGAGTTCGAGACCTGCCTCGGCAAAAGCAAGACCCCCGTCTCTACCAAAAATAGAAAAAAATTAGCCGGGCATGGTGGCACACGCCTGTAGTCCCAGCGATTTGGGAGGCTGAGGAAGGAGGATCGCTGGAGCCCAGGAGTTTGAGGCTTCCAGTGAGTGAACTATGCCCTGCTCCCCCGCCACCCCTCCCCATCATCTCTAACGAAATGACAGTAAAATAAAATAAAATAAAATAAAGCTCAGAAAAAAAAAAAAAAAAGTACTATGTAGTGAGACCGATCCTAAGAACACGGGCTCGGGGAAGGAAGTCACTACCACGGTATAAAATTGTATAAACGTTACCCGTTTCTGTGTGCGTGCGTTTTCTGAGAAATGACCCCCTTTTGCTATGGGGCCGGGACTGGAGTCCCAGTTTGGGACCATAGGATTCCCCGCACTCGACTCCTGACTGATTCGACCTAGGGTTAGCTCTGTGTAAACACTCTTTAGACGTGGGTGTTTTATGGATTTCTGTCCTTCGGGAGAAACGACTGGCCCGGGTACAGGAGTGAGTGAATGTACCGACCGTCTTCTCCCATCTCTCTCTCTCTCTCTCTCTCCCTCCCACACACAGGCACACGCGCACGCGCACGCGCACGCGCGCACACACACACACACACACACACACACGCCGTTTCCGGGAGCGCCCACTTCATGCGCTTCGGTCCACCGTGACAGATAGTCCAACTGTCTGTCCAATCATCGTGAGTGGCTGCGCCTAGGCCCCGCTCTGAACCTCTCCGTACTGTTCGTGTGTCTTCAGCAGGTCCTGCCTCCACCCGTGGCATCTAGCACGGGCCGATGGGTCCCTGTCCTCTCTCCCTGCCGTGGACGCCCCCCTCCGGCCCCCCGCCCCCGGGGGCTCTCTGGTCGACTAGTGGTGGGGAGTGTGCCCGAGGGCTGAGAGACGTGGTCCGAGAGGGGCCGGGAGGAGGCCTGCGACCCAGTGTGTACCCACTCCCGCCCCCACGCTCCCTCCCCCACGAGGGAGCCCGTCCTTTCCAGGCTGACACTTGGATCGGTGGATGACGGGGGTCACCTGGCGGCGGGCGAGCGTTATGGGAAAATCCGGTAGGCGTGTTGCGACGTCCTGCCACAGAGATGGCTCTGGCGACAGCCTCGGGCCGCCCCACCCTGGCCTCCGGCCAGGCCCCGTGAATGTGTTCTCTTTGTCCCCGACTTCTTTCTTTGTTTCACCAGCCGGCGTGCTCTGAGAATGTGAAGTGTATCATAGTTCCACCCTGGGTTTCATGATCCTAAGATAGGAAGGGGTTTTATGATTCCACGACAGAAAGGTTTTCTCATCCTATCATCTCTCCCCCCCCCTTCTTTCTTTCTTTCTTTCTTTCTCTTCCTCCTTCTGCCTTTTCTTTACTTCTTTGTTGTTTCCTTCTTTCAGTCTTCCTGTCTTCCTTCCTGCCTGCCTGCCTTCCTTCCTTCCGTATTTCTTTCCATTTTTCTTTCCTCTCTTCCTTTCTCCTGTTATCCTGTGTTTCTATCTCTGTTTTTTCCATCTTTCTTCCCCCTTTCTACTTTCCTACCTTCTTTCTTTCTCATTCTCTCCTTTCTCTCTCCTTCCTTCTTCCTTTCTGTCTCTTTCTATACTTTCTCTCTCCTTCCTTCTCTCTATCTTTTTCTCTTTCCATCTTTCCGTGCTCTTTCTTTTTCTCTCTTAATTTCCTTTCTTTTTCTTTTCTTTCTTTCCCTCCTTCTGTCTGTCTGTCTGTCTGTCTTTCTTTCTTTCTTCTTTCTTTCTGCTTCCATCCTTCCTCCCTTTTTCTCATTCTCTTTCTTTCTGCCTGTCTTTTCTTTCCTTATTTCTTCTTTCCTTCTGTCTTTCTGTGTTTCCTATCTCCTTCCTCCCTTCCTTTTTCTTTCTTCCCCGTGCCCTCTTCCTGTCTTTTCTTATTTACTGTTTTTTTCTTTCTGACTTTCTCTCTCTGTTTCTCCGTCTCTTTTCTTTCTGTTCTTTTCCTTTCTCTCCCTTTCTCTGTTTCTGTTTCTGCCTGTCTGTCTCTCGGCTATGTTGTGGTCTGTGCAGAGACGGGTTTGGTGGACGATGTCGGTGGTCGGGCCGACCCATCCTTTCTTTGATCCCAGTGCTAGCCAGGCCGGGGCCTGCTTAGCTTCCAAGATCAGACGAGATTGGGCGCGTTCAGGGTGGCGTGGCCCTAGACTGACCCGTCATTTTTCGATGGCTTCCGTGGGGAGTAGGGGGACTGTGTTTGATGCCCCCGGGGGACCTTCTGGACTCTGAAATGATGGGCTCCAGAGGGTTGCCCCGTGTTTTGCAGCAGACCTCTGGTGGCTGGCGCCGGTTGTGGTCGGGCTCCACCTGGCGGCCGCTTTTCTACAAGTCTCTTGTCCTCTGAATCTTCGGTGCAGCAGGCAAAGCAGGGGACAGTCCCCGATGCGAGCGAGGCTGAGTTCCGGGAAGCAAGCAGCCTTCGCGGGGCCATCTGGTTCGTGCCGGGACGCCGGCTGGGACATCTGGGAGGCAGAGCTTGGGCCTGCAGGGCTGTGTGGCGGGAGGACGTTGTCGCCGCGCTTCCAGGCTCAGCCAGCCAGGCGGCTTGCGGGGCTGCCCGGGCAGGTCGACTAGCACGCTGTGGCCGCTTTGGAGACCCGACCCACCCCGCGGGGACAGGAAGGAGACGGCACACGCGGGCGGGAGAGGAGGGTGTCCGGCGACCGGCCGCCGTCCCGTGCATGCGTGTCCCTCTCCCTCGGCCTCGCCTTTCCTACCCATTTTCCCTGGTTCCCGCTCAGGAGGCAGGGACAGCCCTGTGAGTGGCACCCAGTCGTCCGTGGCTTCTTCCGAGTCCTACTCTGGGGGCGCGGACCGGGCCCTGGGTGGCGCGGGTGGCCGGCGAGGGCGACCCCTGTCGGCCCGCGGGCGCTCGTGGGCCGCGGCGGTCCCGTCCCGATGTTTTCTCCTCCACAAGTCCCCGTGCTGGGGCCGGGGACCGGGCCCTGGGTGGCCCTGGGTGGCGCGGGTGGCCGGCGAGGGCGACCCCTGTCGGCCCGCGGGCGCTCGTGGGCCGCGGCGGTCCCGTCCCGATGTTTTCTCCTCCACAAGTCCCCGTGCTGGGGCCGGGGACCGGGCCCTGGGTGGCCCTGGGTGGCCGGCGAGGGCGACCCCTGTCGGCCCGCGGCCGCTCGTGGGCCGTGGCGGTCCCGTCCCGATGTTTTCTCCTCCACAAGTCCCCGTGCTGGGCCCTGGGTGGCGCGCGTGGACGGTGAGGGCCTCCCTGGCCCTCTACGCCACGGGGGCCGACCAGATGTCCCTGAGTGCCCCTTGTCTGCTGGCGCTGGGGACGTGCTGGGGACAGGTGGCCGTGTCGAGTGTCGTGGGGGCAGGCGTGTTCAAGTGGCTCGGTCCCCGTCTTCCTGCGCGGTGTTTTTGATCACCTCATATCGTCATCTTCCGCCTGCAGGTTAGTACTGACACGCTGTCCTTCGGCGACTGTCGCTGGAGGGGTTGGGCCTCCGCACGCGGACAGGGTTCTGGGTTCGTGGGGATCCAGCGCCCTGCCCTGTTCCCTTTGAGCTGACCGCCTGGGCCCGCGCGCCGGCTCTAGGGCGTCGGAGTGTCCCGACGGTGGTGCCCGCCTCTCGCGTTGGTCTCTTGTCCCCTCGAGAGACGGCACCCGGGGGGGGGGAGGTTTGCGGCAACCTTCCCCCTTACCCCGCTGGCTCTGTGCCGTTGCGTGTCAGGCGGTCCTCGTCTTTGGGTTGTGCTTGGGAGGCGGGGCTGGCGAGGCTGAAGCGGGCTCCTCGGATCGCTGTCCTCGCCGGCCTGACTGACCTCCCCCAACCCTCCCCGTCCTCGGGGCCTGATCGATGTGGTGACGTCGTGCTCTCCCGGGCCTTGAGCCGCGTGCCAGGCGAGGGACGGTCCATTCGTGGTGAATGGTGGCCGCTCTTCTCGTTCTGCCCGCGGGCACCTCACCTCTCCTTCCCCGCCTGTGGGCGGTGCGTGGGAGGCGCGGGTGCGAGACTATCCGGCCCGACCGCGGTCGCCCCGCCCTCGGCCTCGTGGCGTTGGCGGGGGGTCGTGAGTCCTCTTGACGCAGCGGGCAGCCCTCGCTCGCCCTGTGTGGCTGTTGCCTGGCCGGGGTCCCCCCTGCCCGTGACGGACGGGTGCGGGGCCGTGCCGCCCGCCCGGTCGCGCGCCCCGTTTGGCGCGCGGCTGCTGGGTCTGCGTGGCCCTTTTGTGGTGCCCCCGGAGCGCACCGGGTTGTTCTCCAAGGTGCCCGAAACCGAGCGGTGGTTGTCGTCCTCGTTCCCGGCGTCCCCCTCTGGTCGCCGCTGCAGCGTCTGCTGCGTTGGGTACACCCTCGAGCAGCGTGCTTGGGGTTGGGGGGGGTCGAGGCGGGCAAGCCTAGAGGCATCCTCCTGCGCTGCGTGGGCGGGCGGGGGGCGTTGTCTCGGCGTCCCCACGATGTGTGCGTGGCGGACTTCGAAAGGCGAGCGCACGGCTTGTGCTCTTCCCACCCTGCCCGAGGTGGGGTGGT
>NW_027183070.1:0-15000 GCF_041146395.1 Eulemur rufifrons | reverse complement strand
CTTTCTCTCCCTTCCTTTCTTTCTTTCTCTCGCTCTCTCGCTCTCGCTCTTCTTTTCTTTCTGACAGAGTCTCTCGTTCTGTTGCCCTGGCTAGAGTGCCATGGCGTCAGCCTAGCTCACAGCAATCTCAAACTCCTGGGCTCAAGCGATCAGACTGCCTCAGCCTCCCGAGTAGCTGGGATTACAGGCATGTGCCAGCATGCCCAGCTAATTGGATATACGTGTGTGTGTGTGTGTGTGTGTGTGTATATATATATATATATATATATATATTTTTTTTTTTTTTTTTTTTAAACAGAGTCTCACTCTGTTGCCCAGACTAGAGTGCCGTGGCGTCAGCCTAGCTCACAGCAACCTCAAACTCCTGGGCTCAAGCGATCCTACTGCCCCAGCCTCCCGAGTACCTGGGACTACAGGCATGCGCCACCGTGCCCGGCTAATATTTTTCTGTATATATTTTTAGATACTGTTTCTGTATATATTTTTAGATATATAGTTTCTTTCTATTTTTAGTAGAGATGGGGGTCTCGCTCTTGCTCAGGCTGGTCTCGAACTCCCGACCTTGAGCGATCCACCCGCCTCTACCTCCCAGAGTGCTAGGATTACAGGCGTGAGCCACCCCGCCTGGCGTGTACGTTCTGTATTCACAGACAGACGGAAGGCAGGGAGAATGTTACCCTTTCAAAGCCCGCCCTGCTCGCCTCTCAGCCCACCGATGGCACTCTGAATCCCGTGGCATTCCTTCACTCAGCTGAATTCTTCAGCACCCGACCCCCCCCCCCTCGCCCCACCCCCGTGCCACGGGAGTTCGTTCTCATGGCAGAGCCATCGAGGCTGTTGCCACACGTGTTGTAGGTGCCTAGGCAGACTGTGCCCTGGCCCCGAGGAGGTACGGAACCGCCTATCGCCTCGGGAGGGAGGGACAAGATGTGTCCGTGTCCAAGGCGACGTCCTGTCGATCACGAGGAGGCCTGCAAAGGCTCGTATCTGCCAGGCATTGAGCCACATGACATGAAACACCGGTGTGTTCCTTCACTTAGGTGGTGTCGCGTGTTGATACTCACAGAGGATGATAAACCCACTCGCATGCCGGCTGAGCCCCCTGTGTCTCCTCCTCTATCCACTGAGGGAAAAAACCGCAACGAAAGGTAGAGAACCACAGGGTGGGAAGAGAGCCCGTCGCTCTCCCTATGTGACCGTCCGGAGTGCTCGTTCAGATGGGAGGAGGTGTGTTTGTGTGTGTATGTGTGTGTTTCATTGATTTTGGTGCCATCTTTTCTCTGCAGCTGCGTCAGAGGACAGCGATTTTTCCGATTTTCACTCCGCTGAGTGAATTGCCTTTTGAAGAGAATGTCCACAGGAAGCCTACGGTTCTCCCGCGTGGGTGGCCCTCCTCTAGAAATGAATCTCGTTTCTTGAACGGAGGGGACTTGTTGACGCCATCATGCTTTCGGGACGACTTCTCAGACGCTAGCTTTGGACCGCAACATAGGTGCCCCCCGACATTGCCTCAAGGGTTCCGTGGTGCCTCCTGTCAAGAGACCCCACCGACCGTCCCCAGCCTGCCCGCTCAAGGGAGCCGGGCCCCTTCTGATCTGTCCGCCCGCCGTGAAGCTCCCTCCCGAGGGTCGGAAAGCCCACCTGTTTCCCAGTTCGGTTGAATGATGGGGCACCCGGGCAGGGCACTGGCACCGAGTGACTCCATTCTGAGTCTGTCTGCTCTGTGGGGCGGGGGCGGGTGGGAGGGGGGGCAGTTCCGTCTCGACCGGTGGCCTCCTACCGACTGACTCTATGGGACGGACCATTCTCACTCAGGATCGTGTAACCTTCTTGGCCTAGGCACATCCCGGCACTGAAAGCCACTTTTCGGGGACACTCTCCCACGTACAGATAGATGGCCTGCACGAGTGCTCTTCCTTTCTCGAAACACTGGAAATCTGTCCTCAATTTTACCTGACCTACCTGACGGTGTGTGATAAAGGAGCATAGAACCCTCAGCCACCCTCCACCTTCCCGCTGCCACGAGAGACAGTGCCGAGCGTGAAATTCTATCCCTGACTCTCTGTGTCCACCGTTCTCTGGGTAGGGAAAGAACTTAACCAGATAGGCCCTATCGGTCGCTTATCTGTTCTGATAGTTTTGTGGCAGCCATTTCTTTCCCCCTTTCTTTTCTATTTCTGTCTCTCTCCCCCACCCCCGCCCCCAAATTCTTTCTACGAAGACGTTTAGGATGTCAGATTCTGGCCACATGCCCCCCCTAGGCATAGGGGGGCCAGCATAGACAAAGGTCTTCGGTACCAAGTGTTCATTCCACGGTGACAGATATTGCCACTCTTGTATTGACCAGGGCGAGATCGTGAGTGGGTCAACTCTGAAACTCCCTGTACTCTACTTCTCTCTTGGGTAGGTCCCTGCCCCAACCCTCCGGCTTCTAGCACACACCCAGGGGCACTCTCTCCTCTCTGGATAAAGTTCCAGATGATCCGATCCGCTCCGAGGCGGAAGGGGAGCTGGCCGGGCCACCCACTGTGCGCCCCACCCCCACCCCGCCCCACCCCCGTCAGTCATAGGGTCCGTTCTTTTCAGGATGACACCGGCAGCGGTTGCTGGGTGTCACCTTGCGGCCACTTTGATCAGACCTCGGGATCTGGAAAGTCAGGTGACGTTGGGAGTTTAAGAGCTGACTCCCGGGAGGTGTGGAGGGCGGGGAGGAGAGCACGGTCCGGACGGTCCCACCCTCTTCTTCCCGGGCCCGCAGCTCTGGGCCCGCCCGGGGCAGCCCTAGCCTCTAGCGGGTCTCCGCCCACCCGCCCTGTTGTCTGCGGGAGGCGCCCCTCCTCCCGCTCTCTGCCTCCTCCCGGGACCGTAGGCCTCTGCCCGTCGTCTTTTTTATTTTTATTTTTTCCCTTTTGTTTGTTTCTCTTTTATCTTGTTTTTTAGGCTTATCGAATATCATGTCGTATAAAAACTTAAATCACAGAATGAATTATATTATATAACAAGATGTGGCTTTTTATCCTACGCCGAGAACGATGAATTTTTCTCTTCGTGTCCATTTTCCTGTCCTGGAAGAAATACAAAGTTGCTCGTGATACTTCCCCATCATCTTCCAGTTTCCCCCACTGTCAACACGATGTATTCGATCGTATATCTTTGTGTGTGCACGTGGGCGCCTGTACCTATTTCTTTTCGGCATCAGTCTCAGGTCTTTTGGCACCTAGGGGGGAAAAAGGAGAAACCAATAAAGGACAGAAAGACGTTCTGTCGTTTTACGCTCCCCATCACCACCACCACCACCACCACCACCACTTTTGGGAGCTTGTAGTCTGGCCTATGTCCCCAAGGCAGGTTAAATCTTTTCTTAAAACTCCCAAGTGGTCCCCTGCCCCGCCCCCCCCCAGGTGGGCGGCCGGCAGAGTTCACAGGCTTTGTTTTTGGCAGAGCCTGGACGATTGAAATAATTAACCACAATCATCGCTAAAGCTGAGAACCCCTCCCCCCCTCATTAAAAGCTCTGTATTTCTGCCTAGCCCTGTGTTCGGGGAAATTCGGAGGCTTGAGATGGGAAGGTCTACCCTATTTTCTCCTTTACCGGCAAAATAGACTCTCTCTTTCCTTCCTCCTCAAACAGCTTGTCCTCGTTATTCGGCCTCGTGGGCAGGTGGCCGAGCTTTCGGTAACACCAAGTCTTCTAAGTTGTGTTGTGTTATCGGTCTTGTTTTCTTTCTTTTCTTTTCTTTTCTTTCTTTCTTTTTTTTTTTTTTTTTTTTTTTTTTTGAGACAGGATTTCTTTCACTCTGTCCTCTCCCAGGCCGCCTTGGCCTGATTGTAGCTCACAGCAAGCTCCAAATCCAGGGCTTAAGTGATCCTCTCTGCCTCAGCCTTCTGAGTAGCTGGGACTATAGGCAAATGCTGCCACACCCGCCATAATTTTTCTTTTTTCTTTTTTTTTTTTTTTTTTTTTTTGTTGGTAGAGATGAGGTCTCATCGTGTTACCCAGGCTGGTCTCCAGCTGCTGGGCTCAAGTCACGCTCCCGTCTCTGCCTCCCAAGTTGCGGGGATCACGGGCATGAGCCACCATGGCCAGCCAGGTTATTTAAAGGCGATCGCTTTGCTATCCTGATACAAAACCCCAAATGTGCGAGTTTAAGGCACCAGACGGAGGGAGTCCCCACACTACATTGTCACGAACATTGAGGGTGGCTCACGAAACAGCTGGGATGTGGCCACACAGTAGTGATCGAGGCGATATATTCTAGTGGGATAGCAGAAATATAGAATGTCCTGAAGACACTAAATGTCGGAATGCCACAGCAGTCAATGGCTGACAAACTTCCATTCCATTGTGTCATGGTAGGCGGCTTACTTTTCTCCTGCTCCCTCGGTATGATTAAGGCCTGACGTAGAAAATGTCTACGTCTCATCCAAATCCATCGAGACGATGGAAGGGGGAACTGGGAGAGGAATAAAGAAAAACAAGAGAGGGAGAAGCGAAACAAGAGAGAAGGGGGCCGAGGAGGAGAAGGAGGAAACTGCCTCCCCTGTCCCCATGCTACCCAATTAATAAATGAAGAATGGCCTCTTCCCTCCTCTTCCCAACCCCTAACTATGCCTGGAGGTGTATCGTAGGCCTACAGTCCTAAGAAATGTACAACTACTGATAGTAATGGGAAGAAATGCAGTCTAATAGGTTTCTGTGCAGTGGGACACCCAGGCCAGGGCACTTACGGTGAATGGAGCTTGCAGGGCGGGCGGGAGGTTGCTCTGGGTGAGTCTGTGAGTTGGCGGTGAGTGGTGAGTGAATGTGAAGGCCTAGGACATTACTTACTGTAGGTTTTCATAAACCCTGGACACTTAGGCCGCACGACATTTACCTTTAGAAATTTCTTTCTTCAATAATACATTAACCTTAGCTTACTGTAAGTGTTTTCACTTCATAAACTTTTCCATGGTGGTTTGGTTTTTTTTTTTTGTCTGTCTGTTTGTTTGTTTGTTTGTTTGTTTGTTTTTCTTTCTTTTAAACTTTTGGACTCTTTGGCAACACCACGACTTAAAACACAAATGCGTTGCACTGTTGTACACAGATATTTTCTTTCTCTGTGTCCTTATGTGTTCCGTAAGCTTTTTCCTACTTTTAAAGTTTTTATCGTTCTATGCACTTTTCAAAATAATAAAAACTAAAACAGAGAGGGGGGGTGGGAGAGGGAAGGAGAGAAATACACACACATGAATATGTTTCCCAAGTGAACTGAGGAAGGGGGCCGAGTCAAGGTTCTCAGGGAGCCACCAGTGATGAAACGGTCAGGCTCAGAATCAGCATTGCAGAGTGGCTGCAGAGCCGGGGGGCCTGGACTGGCTACCTGGACGACACTCCGTGTTTGGTAACTTGGCGAGTCATAAATCCTCTTGAGCCTCAGCCTCTTCATCTGCAAATGCAGAAATCATGGTGCCTACCCCACAGGGATATTGGGCAGAGTGAAAAAGCAAATGCAGGCAAAGCCCGCAGAAGCACGCGTGGTAAACAGTAAGCCTTTAATCGTGGTCACAGTCGTTGTTATAGGATCATCTTCCTATGTCCTTGTCTTTTAAAGATTAGCAGAACCTCCCAGAAGATGAGAATGGGCTCCCCCTGAGCAAGTCTCGGCTGTAAAGTCACAGGCATGTTGAGCATGTGGCACAGAAGGCAGAATAAAAACCTGATCCCGGAACATTATGTTCCTGCAGGACATGAAATCATTGAAGGTATGGGAAATCCTACCTCATATCCGTTTTACTAGAACACCTATGATTGCGTACGCACATGGACGCACGCGCACCCCAAACTTTTTGAGCTTCACAAAACAGCGTAACCAAGGAACACACTATGATGCTTCTTAGCGATCTATTTAGGCCCAGGTTACTCGTCACTCTGAGCCTGCCTCCTTATCTGTCCAATGAGAATAGTGTTTGTCACAATTATCGTCATCGTCATCCTACCTAACGCTTCTGGTAAAATTGAAGTGTGAGAACACCCGCTAGACAGAAAATCCATGTTATCTCTCAATTTTTCTTCCTCCTGATTTCTATCTGAATCTGTGAGCTCGCTTTGGTTCACTTCGGTTTTTCAAGAGGCTCCGGTTACCTTCTCTCCCACCTATATCGGATTGGGTCTGACGGAAGAAAGAAGGAAAAAAAAAAAAAAAAAAAAACAAACATAGTAAAGAAAGCAGAACAACATTTGTTTCTGAAGCAACCGATCAAACATTGCTGATGAGCCGGTCTTTTCTATTTCAGTAAACCAAGGAGGCCTATTGTCACGAGGATGTGAGGGGCCCGGGTAAGATTGGATGATTACCCCTAAAGGAGACAAAGCAGACAGACTATGGCACATGTGATCTTAGCCAAGAGAATAAACAGTGACCTCTCTGCCGAGTTGGGCCTTAGCATACCAAAGGGAAATAAAGGTGTAATAGGATGCTCAATTTTTACTCTGGAAACAGAGGTTGGTTGGGCACTGAACTGAGAACACTGAATTTTTTACCCTCCTTGATATTCACATAGGCTTAGAGGAGGCAAAAAAAAAAAAAAAAAAAAAAAGAATACTGAGCCTATAAGTCATCCCTAAAACTCGGATTTTATGTTCCCTTGCCTTTTCATAACTGAGCAACACACAACATTAAAGAATGGACACAGGCCGGACGCGTTGGCTCAGGCCTGTAAACTTAGCACTCTGGGAGGCCGAGGCGGGAGGATCGCTCAAAGTCAGGAGTTCGAGACCAGCCCGAGCGAGAGTGAGACCCCCCGCCCCCGTCTCTACTAAAAATATAGAAAGAAATTGTCCAGACAACTAAAAATATATAGAAAAAAATTAGCCGGGCATGGTGGCACATGCCTGTGGTCCCAGCTCCTGGGGAGCCTGAGGCAGGAGGATCGACTGAGCCCAGGAGTTTGAGGTTGCTGTGAGCTAGGCTGACGCCACGGCACTCACTCTAGCCCGGGCAACAGAGTGAGACTCAGTCTCGGGGGGGGGGGGGAACCCAAAAACAAACAAACAAACAAACAAAATAAAAAACTGGAAGGGACACAGACTTCCACAGGTTTGTGTGTGGCCCCTTTTACTTATTAACGCTACAGGACCTTAATTATTTGTGCTCTGAATCTGATATTCAAATTATCCTTGTGGCCAACGCGTTTGAACAGTAGATGGTAGGGGAAGAAGAGTTCACCTCCTGAATAGATGACAAGTAACGGGAGTACTGGTGAAATTACAAGTGGCTTACGTTTACACACTGAAAATCCCAGTTAGCCGCTACCATGAGTTCAAAGAAGAGATCTAAATTTCTGACCCTATGACCCTAAAAGATATTTCCTCCCATGGTGTCACAGATAAAAATAAAACTGCATCCTAGCACTTTGGGAAGCCTAGGGGGAAAGGATCGCTTGAGGCCAGGAGTTTGAAGTTGCAGTGATCTATGATGATGCTACTGCACTTTAGTCTGGGAAACAGAGTGAGGGCCCGTCAAAAGAAAAAAAAGAAAGAGACAAAAAGAAAGAGAGAGAGAGAGAGAGAGAGAGAGAGAGAGACAGGAAGACACAAGGAAAGAAAGAAAGAGAGAAAGAAGAGAGGAGAAGAGAAGAGAAGCGTCAATCTATCCATTGCATTTTCTACCCTTTAGGTGACTGGGCTTCAGCAGGGTGATGTGATCTGACAAAGTTCATGTTGCTAAGAAATAAAGCACTGGGGTTCAAACTCTGAGTTTTCAAAATCCAGCATATCCCCCTACCCACCATACCGTGCCACCTCTGAGAGTGGATATCTCACAGAGGAGAGCTGTGGAGGCCATTCTTGGACAGACAGAGTCAAGTAGTGGAGACCATGGAGTCTCTGCTCTGCAGCCAGTCTAGAGACATATGGAGCCATTAACACTGCTTGTGAGGAAAATACCATGTCATAGGGAAACAGAAATATTTTCCGCCTTAGGCAGATACAATTTAGGAAAAGACCCGAAACCCCTCTTCCTCTAACAGTGCTTTCTGGTCAGATGCTGACCCCTTCGATTCACAGATTCAGATACATCATTCAATGCAAGCATTGTCAACAAGTCACTCTTTGCAGCTTTCTGAAATTTCTCGGATATAGCATACTTGTAAAGATGATCACTTATGTGAAGACACCACCCCTCCAGAAAAACAAAAACAAAACCAAAACAGAAGCCCACTTTTCTCTGCTGTGAAAACCAAGATCAGCTTTTATGAGATCCACTAAATTCACACAAGAAGTAAAATATAATCATACTGATATATGCAATTTTTCTCTTAGAACAGAATGCATGGTGCTCCTTATCGTCTCAGATACTGTCAACAGAAAGCACGCGGTGGATGAACAATCTCCGTGAGCTTTTCTACAGAGATGGGGGTGTGTGTGTGTGTGTGTGTGTGTGTGTGATAAATAATGAGGGTTGAGGAGCAGATAAATGACTGGGGGAAAACAACAACAGCAACAACAACAAAAACCACTTCCTGGTTCCTCGATGCAAGCATTCATTTAAAGGGTATACTCGTATGTATACCTAGGTGGAAAGTGGAAGCAGCTTTAAAAAAAAAAAAAAGAAAAATTGCTGCGAGCCCTGGTTATGATACGGCAATAAGCGCTAGCTCTTGGAAGGTGTAAAACATATTCACGGTGGCTTACGCCAATTTGGGATGTACAAAGACGAGCTTGAGCACCACCACCAACCAAAAATATGAATGAATACCTGGCTAGCGATCAGGATCAGACATAATAGAAAAGAAAAAGCTCCCAAGGCTAAAATAATGTGAACACGATTGACTCGTCCATGGAAAAGAACCCCAAATCACTGCAAAATAATTTAAAGAGTTTTATTCTGAGCCCAACGGCCGTGATCATGGCCCAGAGAGCTACGCCCAAGAAGCCTTGAGCAAGCGGACCCATTGTGGTGGGGTGGGTTACAGTTTGGCTTCATACATTTTAGGGAGACAGGAATTACATGTAAAATCACAAATCAAAACATGGAAGGGGTACATTGGTCTGGGCTGAAAAGGCAGGACATCTGGCAGTTGGGGGGGGCGGGGGAGGGAGGGTGCGGTGTTTACAGGTTTACAGCTGGGTTTAAAGATTCTTTGATTTGCAATTGATGACATAAATGAACCTCTGCCTAAAGGCTTTGCATCATGTTTTCAGTTAAGGTAAGGAGGTCTGCTAATCACAGACAAGCCACTGGACAGTTTACCCAAAACTCAAGTGCCCTGTAGTTCAGTAAACGGTTGGCCTGCTAGATATGCGTTAAGCTTTGTCTTGCCTGGCCTTAGGCCCGTCGGACATTCAGTATCTCATTGTTATAAAATCTGACTCCATCAGGGAGGAGTGTCTGACTTCCCCTGTCCTTGCGGGGCAGCAGCTCAGGTTTAAGGGTTTTTCTAGGGTTCCCTGGGCCAACCACGGGACGGGTCAGCTGGCGGTGGCGGGCGGGGGGCGGCTTAAGATTTTATTTTAGTTCATAGACTCCAGAAATGGTGTTTCCCTGGGAAAGGCACACGAGTTCATGAAAAGCTTTCATTCAGTTGGTCTGGCTCCTCCCTGAGGTCGTCTCCCTGCCCCCCACTCCTCCCCTCCCCTGGGGCCGGAGCGGGGGGGGGGGGGGGAGGGTGAAGGCCCAAGAGGAGAGGCGCGTGGGGGAGGTGCCGCTCCCAGAACCAGAGACTCGTCTGGGCCCCACGTAACCCAGCCACCGCGACCGCTTCGCCCGAGGAGGTGCCCAGCAAGTCGTGCTTCTGCCCCTCGGGATTGCCTGCGGGCTGGGGGCGGGGTACGAGCTCCCGGCCCAAGAGGGAAACCCCTAGCCTGGCCGCACAGATGGCCGGGCCCCCGGCGGAGCCCTTCCGCCGGTTTCCACCCCTCCCCCACTCACTGCGCTGACTGCGCATGCGCGCTCGCACGTAGCCGCCTCGGGCTTCTCTCGGGCGGAGCCGCTTTCAGCCGCGACCCCGCCCCGCGAGCTGACTGTGCATGCGCGCTTGCACGTAGCCGCCTCGGGCTTCTCTCGGGCGGAGCCGCTTTCAGCCCCGACCCCGCCCCGCGAGCTGCCGCTTCCAGGCGGCACACCGCATGGGGGAGGGGACGGAGCTCTAAAGAAATCAGTCCCCTCCGTCTCCTGCCTCAGGAAAAGCCCCAAACCCTTGGAGAACTGCCACCCACCGCCACTACCGTGTGTGGGGGGGGGGCGGGGGGGCTGGGTCTTTACTTTGTGTCCTCCTTGTGGCCCAGTCCAAGGCGGCTGGGCTGCCAAACAGATCGTCTCGAGAGGGAGGCAGGAAGGGCCCAGGTCTGGACAGGGGTGGATTGGACCCCTCCACCCTGGGGTGTGGACTTGTGACCGAAAGCTCAGCTGCTTGTCCACGAGGCCGAATAACGAGGACAAGCGGTATGAGGAGTAAGAAAACAGAGAGTCTACTTTGCTGACAAAGGAGGAAATAAATAGGGTAGAGCTTCTCAGTCTCAAACCCCCAAATTTCGTGAACATAGGCCTAGGCAGAAATACAGAGGTTTTAAAGGAAGGAGGGTTGGTTCTCAGCTTCAGGCAATTACTGCAGTTAGCTGTTCTAAAGGTCCCGTCTCTGCTGAGAAGAAAGCCCTTGAACTCTGTGGGCCGCCCACCCTGGGGGCCACCTGGAGTTATAACCAAAGAGTTAACGTGCCTCAGGGATGCAGGCCGGGCTGCAAGTTCCCAAAAGCCTGGGGGAAGTTTTAAAAAGACAGAAAATCTTTCTGCCCTCTTCCCCTCCCACCCCCCCACAAAGCCATTTTCTCTGGTGCAGACTCGGCACCCTCCCCGTGCAGGCCTGTTTGTCCTCAATCATCTGTGAGGTTCACGAGGAGGAGATGCTCTCTCGCTCTCCCCACCCTCTTTCTTCCCTTAGGAAATCCTCAGCGCTGTTCCACACACTCAAGGTGGCGGGCCTGCTCCGGCCACCAGCCACCTCTTGTGCCACCTCCCCCCCCCCCCCGCCCCCAACGGAGTAGGTGTACAGACAGGAGCACACTTTACTGGAGGGCGCCTGGGGATGAAGAGTTGTGGTGGCCAAATGGGGGATGCGGGGCGGGGAGGAGAGTGGCTGGCATTTGGCAAAGAGTGACACGGAGTGGCCATCCAGGCTTGTCTGAAAAGTGGGACTACGAGCCTGAGAGCGCCGACGGAGTCGATGGACATGGTCACTGCTGTGGGATGTCTCTTTTACCACGATGTAACACCAAAGCAAACCCCTGACCCGCTGGGTCGGAGAAGGCCTTGTGGGCAATTTAGAAAAGCCATGGCGTGGCCATTTGGAATACTTCCTGCCTCTCCGGGAATCAAAAATTAGAAAGGACCATGGGTTCTGTATTAACGTACCAAAGGCAGGGAGAATTTTAGCCTTTTAAAGCCTGCCCTGGCCCTATCTCAGCAAGGCAGTGGCACCCCAAGTTCCGTGACATTTCTGCACTCGGCGGCTGACTTCTTCAGCCATCTGTTGCGATGCCCCTGCCAGGTGGCCACTCACTCGCCCCTTCAGTTCAACCCTTGTACCAGAAAGTGTTGCCTTCTTCCTAACCCCTATGGGGGGGCCGGGGGGTGACGTGTGTGTGGGGGGGGGGTAGTGGAAATGGGCAGACCCCACAGGTGCAGCCTCTTCCAGGTCATAATGGGCCTGAGGCAGCGTGGGATTCCCCCGGAAGGGAGGCAGGGTGGCACTACGGCACCGAAGCCTGACGCCGGCGGCCACGTGGATGGTGGGGGACACGTTAGACCGCTGAGATGCAGCCACTGAGAGCCACCCCGCAGCAAGAGGTCTCTCTTGGCAGAGCAGGCACTGAGTCCGCAAGTCAAGACAGCTGGGAGGCCTGGGAGACAGAGGCCCTGGATCTCAGGTCCCGGGGTGGGGGCGGGGGGCAGTGCCAGTGCCTGGAGAGAGAGAGAGCCCAGGCTCCAGAGGCCATGATGGGGCCTGGTGGGCAGGGCCGAGGAGGTCAAGGCCGGGTGTGGTGGGGTCCGGGATGAGGGGCTTGGGGTGACGGGCAGGGAGAACGACCCGTTCACTCAGACGTGCCCTCAGAGGAAGGCAGAGGTGCGTTTTGCCTTCCTCCGGCTAGTGGAACGCTCGGCATTTCTTTCCTTCAGAGCTGGGTTGAACCGGTATGGCATCTGTTATAGTACGGAGTGCGAGACAGGACAACCTAGAGACCGAATTGAGCCAAGTCATGAGTCCATATTAGCTGGCCAGCGACCACCCCCTGCCCTGTTAGGGTACAGGTACAGAGAATGGCCCCGAGCCGAAAAAAGCAGGAAGGTTTCAGACTATCCTAAGCTAGAGCTCCGTGACTTTAGGCACGGCGGTTGAAACAACACTATACCACCTACTCCGCAGCTGTGTGGTCCGGGACCAGCCTCGGGCCCCCGTTTCGTTTCGGTTACAGTCTTTAAGCGAGCAGGTTTACAGAAACAGATAGCTCCAATTAAGGAACATTCTTTCAGGCGTTAAGCAAGCACAATCAATTTTACGACAGGCAGCTGGAAAGTTTAAACACTTAGTTACAAGTTAATTGCTTTGTTTTATCTCCGCAAGGTACGTATTTCCAATTACAGACATAGGTCAAGCGGACATCGGTCACCTAGCGAGCAAGCATAAGTTTTCAAGTGGGCCTTTACAGCGTCCAGACAGGCCTCGGTCCAGTTATTGTGCATTCTTTTTGACCACTTGGAAAGCTACTAGCACCGTTCCGGGCCTCACCTCACTCACGCGGAACTACAGAGTGATGACCCGGGGTGGGTGGGTGGGTGTGTGTGTGTGTGCTCCCTCCTGTGGTGGGAAGGGTGATCTGCTCGCCCACCCGGCGTGGTGTCCCCCACCCCTGCCCCATCTTGGCGTTTACAGAAAACAAACACGAACACAAGAGAGGGAGCCGGAGGAGGAGGAGGAACATATGCTGCTATCCAGGTTATCCTGGGAGGCTTCCTAGCCATTTCTGAGGAAACAGTGTCTCCTGGCTGTCTCCCGTAGTTTTATTTATTGACTTATTTATCTATTTTTCCTTTTGGCTTGAACCCATTCTTTTCGTTTCGGCATCTCATCTGACATCCTCTTCTGAGAGGAACCTGGAAACGTTTCCCCGTGTTGCATCTTTTCAGGCTCTGTACGACTGACGAGCATCGTCCCTCTTCAGTCACTGGGCTCTTTGCTAGCCAGGCCTTAATTCTCCACGTTGTAAACCCCAGATCGGATCTCCGCCCGGAATCCTGTAGAGACCCACCGAATCGATGTTTGGACTGGGATGTCTCGTAGACCTTACCTATTAAAAACCGATCCAGGCCAGGCTTGGTGACTCACGCCTGTAATCCTAGGCCAAGGCGGGGAGGAGGACCGACCGCTTGAGGTCAGGAGTTCGAGACCTGCCTCGGCAAAAGCAAGACCCCCGTCTCTACCAAAAATAGAAAAAAATTAGCCGGGCATGGTGGCACACGCCTGTAGTCCCAGCGATTTGGGAGGCTGAGGAAGGAGGATCGCTGGAGCCCAGGAGTTTGAGGCTTCCAGTGAGTGAACTATGCCCTGCTCCCCCGCCACCCCTCCCCATCATCTCTAACGAAATGACAGTAAAATAAAATAAAATAAAATAAAGCTCAGAAAAAAAAAAAAAAAAGTACTATGTAGTGAGACCGATCCTAAGAACACGGGCTCGGGGAAGGAAGTCACTACCACGGTATAAAATTGTATAAACGTTACCCGTTTCTGTGTGCGTGCGTTTTCTGAGAAATGACCCCCTTTTGCTATGGGGCCGGGACTGGAGTCCCAGTTTGGGACCATAGGATTCCCCGCACTCGACTCCTGACTGATTCGACCTAGGGTTAGCTCTGTGTAAACACTCTTTAGACGTGGGTGTTTTATGGATTTCTGTCCTTCGGGAGAAACGACTGGCCCGGGTACAGGAGTGAGTGAATGTACCGACCGTCTTCTCCCATCTCTCTCTCTCTCTCTCTCTCCCTCCCACACACAGGCACACGCGCACGCGCACGCGCACGCGCGCACACACACACACACACACACACACACGCCGTTTCCGGGAGCGCCCACTTCATGCGCTTCGGTCCACCGTGACAGATAGTCCAACTGTCTGTCCAATCATCGTGAGTGGCTGCGCCTAGGCCCCGCTCTGAACCTCTCCGTACTGTTCGTGTGTCTTCAGCAGGTCCTGCCTCCACCCGTGGCATCTAGCACGGGCCGATGGGTCCCTGTCCTCTCTCCCTGCCGTGGACGCCCCCCTCCGGCCCCCCGCCCCCGGGGGCTCTCTGGTCGACTAGTGGTGGGGAGTGTGCCCGAGGGCTGAGAGACGTGGTCCGAGAGGGGCCGGGAGGAGGCCTGCGACCCAGTGTGTACCCACTCCCGCCCCCACGCTCCCTCCCCCACGAGGGAGCCCGTCCTTTCCAGGCTGACACTTGGATCGGTGGATGACGGGGGTCACCTGGCGGCGGGCGAGCGTTATGGGAAAATCCGGTAGGCGTGTTGCGACGTCCTGCCACAGAGATGGCTCTGGCGACAGCCTCGGGCCGCCCCACCCTGGCCTCCGGCCAGGCCCCGTGAATGTGTTCTCTTTGTCCCCGACTTCTTTCTTTGTTTCACCAGCCGGCGTGCTCTGAGAATGTGAAGTGTATCATAGTTCCACCCTGGGTTTCATGATCCTAAGATAGGAAGGGGTTTTATGATTCCACGACAGAAAGGTTTTCTCATCCTATCATCTCTCCCCCCCCTTCTTTCTTTCTTTCTTTCTTTCTTTCTTTCTTTCTCTTCCTCCTTCTGCCTTTTCTTTACTTCTTTGTTGTTTCCTTCTTTCAGTCTTCCTGTCTTCCTTCCTGCCTGCCTGCCTTCCTTCCTTCCGTATTTCTTTCCATTTTTCTTTCCTCTCTTCCTTTCTCCTGTTATCCTGTGTTTCTATCTCTGTTTTTTCCATCTTTCTTCCCCCTTTCTACTTTCCTA
>NW_027183069.1:82500-112000 GCF_041146395.1 Eulemur rufifrons | reverse complement strand
CCCATATTTGACTCTCACAATTGCTGCTAATTAGTGTTTAGAGGCTTGCAAAGCTGTCCCGAGTGTTGTTTTCTCTAGGTGACTGTAGCTATCCTATATAACACTCTGGAAGTCCTTTCAACCTGCAGTTTAGCATGCCAACAACACATCACCCCATAGTTTCTTTCTCTGCATAAATGTAAGCGTTTGTATATATGACTCTTGTACGTCTTTCAAAATACAATTTAGCAGACCTAAAAATCACCTGCCAAGAGTTGCTTTCTCTAAGTGACTGTCAGCTTTCGAACTTCTTCCAATCTATAGTTTAGCATGCCTGCATTACAGCACCCCGTATTTGCTTTCTCTGTGTTAATGTAAGCGTTCCTATGTATGTCTCTCGTACCTCTTCCAAGGTAGAGTTTAGTATGCTCAAAAACGGCCACCCCAACGTTGCTTTCTCTGAGTGAATGTAAGCGTTCCTGTATATGATTCGAACACTTCATTGAAAATAGAGTTTAGCAGGCCTACGAACCACCCCCAGAGAGTTGCTTTCTCTAAATGACTGTAAGCTTTCCAGATATGACTCTCGAACATCCTCCAATCTATCGTTTAGTAGGCATACAAACATCACTCCATAGTTGCTTTCTCTGCATGAATGTAAGCGCTCCTATAAATGATTCTCGTCCTTCTTCCAAACTAGAGTTTAGTATGCCTACAAACCACAACCCCATCGTTGATTTCTCCGAGTGAATATACCCAGTCCCCCATATGACTCTCCCCCTTCTTCCAAAGTAGAGTTTTGCAGGCCTACAAATCATCCCCCGAAAGTTGGTTTCTATAAATGACGGTACGCTTTCCTATATATTACTCTTTAACTTCTTGCAAAATAGAGATTTGCATGGCTACAAAAAAGCCACCCCATAATTGCTTTCTCTGCATGAATGTAAGCGTTCCCATATATCATTCTCCTACTTCTTCCAAACTAGAGTTCAGTATGCCTACAAACCACCACACCATCGTTGCTTTCTCTGAGCGAATGTAAGCCTTCCCATATATGACTCTCACTCTGAAACCAAAATAGAGTTTGGCACACCTACATTCCACACCCAGAGATTTGCTTTAAGCGACTCTAAGCTTTCTTATATGTGATTCTCAAACTTCGTCCAAACTAGAGTTTAGCATGCCTAGAAACCACCCCACAGCTGCTTTCTCTGCATGAATGTAAGCGTTCATATACATGACTCTCGTACTTCCTCCAAAATACAGTTTAGAATGCCTACAAACCACCACCCAAACGTTGCGTTCTCTGAATGAATGAAAGCATTCCCATGTTTGACTCTCACAATTGATGCAAAGTAGAGTTTAGCAGGCCAAGAAAGGCTCTCCCGAGAGTTGCTTTCTCTAGGTGACTGTAAGCTTTCCTAAATAAGACTCTCCAACTTCTTCCAAACTACAGGTTAACATGCCCACAAAACATCACCCCATGGTTTTTTCTTTGCATGAATGTAAGCATTAGTATATATGACTCTGGTACTTCTTTCAAAATACAATTTAGCAGACCTAAAAATCACCCACCAAGAGTTGCTTTCTCTAAATGACTGTTCAGGTTTGGAACTTCTTCCAAACTATAGCATGCTTACAAAACACCACCACGTAGTTGCTTTCTCTGTGTGAATGTAAGCGTTCCCAAATATCATTCTCGTACTTCTTCCAAACTATTTAGTATGCCTACAAAAACCACCCCAGTGTTGTTTCTCTGAGGGAATGTAAGCGGTCCCATGTTTGACTCTCACACTTCATCCAAATTAGAGTTTAGCATGTGTACAAAAAAATCTCCCGAGAGTTGCTTTCCCTAGGTGACGGTAATCTTTCCTGTATAAGGTTCTCCAACTTCTTCCAAACTGCAGTTTAGCATGCCTACAAAACCTGACGCCATAAGTGCTTTCTCTGTGTGAATGTAAGTGTTCCTATATAGGACTCTCGTACTTCTTCCAAACTACAGTTTAGTATGCCCTACAAACCACCACCCAAACGTTGTTTTCTCTGAGTGAATGTAAGCGTTCCCATATATGACTCTCACACTTCAACCAAAATAACTCTATTTCAACCAAAATAACTCTACATTCCACACCCAGAGAGTTGCTTTCTCTACGTGACTGTAAACTTTCCTATATATGACTCTCAAACTTCGTCCAAACTAGAGTTTTGCAAGCCTATAAAACACCACCCCATAGTTGCATTCGGTGCCGGAATGTAAGCGGTTCTACATGTGATTGTCTTGCTTCTTCTAGGAACCACAACCACAACGTTGCTTTCACTGAGTTCCCATATATTATTCTAACACTTCATTGAAAATAGAGTTTAGCAGGCCTACGAAACACCCCCGAGGGTTGCTTTCTCTAAGTGACTGTAAGCTTCCCAGATATGGCTCTCGAACTTCCTCCAAACTATATTTTAGTAGGCATACAAACATCACTCCATAGTTGCTTTCTCTGCGTGAAGGTAAGCGTTCCTATATACGATTCTCGTACTTCTTCCAAACTAGAGTTGACTATGCCTACAAATCACAATCCCATCGTTGATTTCTCTGAGTGAATGCACGCGGTCCCCAATATGACTCTCTCCCACTTCCAAACTGGAGTTTTGCAGGTGTACAAAACATCCCCCGAGAGTTGGTTTCTATGACTGTACCCTTTCCTATATATTACTCCTTAACTTCTTCCAAACTAGAGATTAGCATGGCTACAAAAACGCCACCCCATAATTGCTTTCTCTACGCGAATGTAAGCGTTCCCATATATCATTCTCCTACTTCTTCCAAACTAGAGTTTAGTATGCCTACAAACCACCACGCCGTCGTTGCTTTCTCTGAGGGAATGTAAGCCTTCCCATATATGACTCTCACTCTTAAACCAAAATAGAGTTTAGCAGGCCTACATTCCACACCCAGAGATTTGCTTTCTCTAAGTGACTCTAAGCTTTCTTATATGTGATTCTCAAACTTCGTCCAAACTAGAGTTTAGCATGCCTATAAAACACCACCCCATAGTTACTTTCAGTGCGTCAAAATGTATGTGCTCCTATATGTGATTCTCGTGCTTCTTCCAAACTGCAGTTTAGTAAGCCTACAAACAACCCCATCATTGCTTTCTCTGAGTGAATGTAAGCGTTCTCATATATGACTCTCACACTTCAACCAAAACAGGGTTTTCCAGGCCTACAAACCACCCGCCAAAACTTGCTTTTTCAAAGTGGCTGTTACCTTTCCTATATAGGACTCTGGAACTTCTCCCAAGCTAGACTTTAATATGTCTACCTGACACTACTCCGTAGTTGCTCTCGCTGTGTGAATGTAAGCGTTCCTATATATGAGTCTTGTACCTCTTCTTAACTAACATCTGGCATGCCAAAATAACACTCCCCCATAGTTGCTTTCTTTGAGTCAATGTAAACATTCCTATATATGTCTCTCGCACTTCTTCCAAACTAGAGTTGAATAAGTCTACAAACCAATCCCCGACAGCTGTTTTCTCTGAATGAATTTAAGCGTTCCTATATATGACTATGGCACTTCCTCCAAACTAGAGTTTAGAAAGCCTACACTCCACCCCTGTTCGTTGCTTTCTCTAAGTTACTGTATGCTTTCCTATACATGGCTCTCAAAATTTTCCAAACTAGAGTTAGCATGCCTACTATACACCTACACATAATTGCTTTGTCTGAGTGAATATAAGCCTTCCTATATATGACTGTCGCACTTTTTCCAAATTAGAGTGTAGCCAGCCTGGAAAGCACCCCTTATAGTTGCTTTCATTGAGTGAATGTTAACATTCCTATGTATGACTCTCGCAACTTTTCCAATCTAAGATTTTAGCAATGCTACAAATCCCCCGCCGAGAGTTCCTATACATAACTGTCCTCTTTTTCCCAGCTAGAGTTTAGGAAGCCTAGAATCCGTCCCCCCGTAGACGCTTTATGTGAACGTAAGCGTTCCTATATATGACTCTCGCCTTCCTCCAAACTAGAGCTTAGCAAGCCTACAAACCAACTCCCTATAATTGCTTTCTCTGAATGAATGATATCGTTCCTATATAGGACTCTCGAACTTCTTCCAAACCAGAGTTTAACAAGCCAAAAAAGCACCCCCCATAGATGCTTCCTCTAACTCAAGGCTAATATTCCTATATATGATTCAGCTTCTTCATCCAAACTAGAGTAAGGCAAGCCTACAAATCACACATCAATAGTTGCTTTCTATAAGTAAATGTAAGCATCCCTATATATGACTATAGCAATTCTTCCAAACTGGAGTTTAGCAAGCCTACAGACCCCAGGACTCCACTCCATAGTACCCTGGGCATTGGCGCCTGCCTGTCATGCAGGACATAGGGGCGGACGCTCATCTCAGACATGGCATTGGTGGATTGTAGGCTTTTTAAGTTTTTGAATTGAAGAACTCTGAGAATTGGAATTCGGTTTAGGGTAAGGTTAGGTGTTAGGGACTAGGATTAGATTTAGGGGTTAGGGTTTTAGGTTAGAATTAGGGTTAGGATTACTGTTAGGGTTAGAGATTAGGATTATGTTTCGTGGTTGGGTTTGGGTTTAGGTTTAGGGTGAGAGGCAAGAGTAAGGGTCAGGGATTAGGGTTACTGTTAGGAGTTAGATTCGGGGCTTACGAAGGGTTTGGTTTAGTGATAGGGTTAGGGCTTACGTTTAACGGTGTGTGTTAGGGCACGGGCCCCGTCTAATGTACGGGGCACTGTGGGTGTGGAGCAAGGCTGCGTCCCCACTTCATCTTACCCTGGGTGTTGGGCTTCAACTGTCACGCAGGACAAAGGCAGAGGCTCATGAAACGCATGGTTAGGATTAAGGTTTAAGGTTAGGGTCAAGGTTGAGGGTTAGGGTGAGGGTTAACAGTTAGAGTTAGGGTAAGGGGGTTAGGGATAGGGTTAGGGTTAAGGGTTAGGTTTATGGTTCAGGTTTAAGGTTAGCATTAGAGGGTAGGGTTAGTGTAACTGTAGGTCAGTGTTGCGGTTAGATCTCTAGGCATTAGGGTAAAGGTCAGGGTTAGGGTTAAGAGTTAGGGTTAAGTTTAATGGTTAAGGATTGGGATTAGGGTTGAGGGTTAGGGTTAAGATTATGGGTAATGACTCAGGATCAAAGGTTAGGGTTATTTTTAGGCGTAGGGTTAGCGTAAGGGGTTAGGGTTAGTGTTAGTGTTGTTGGTAGGGTTAAGGTTAGGGTTGGCGTTTCAGAATTAGGGATTAGGTGTTATGGTTATGGCTAGGAGTTAGCGTTAGATTTACGGTACAGGTCTTGTTCTCAGGGTGTCATGCATTAACGTTAAGATAAGGGGTTAAAGTTAGGGTTACGGTGAGCTTTACCTGTTAAGGTGAGCAGTAGGATCAGGGTTAGGTGTTATGTTCTGGGTTAGGGTTATGGGTGAGGGGTAGGGTTTATCCTTAGGGCACGGGCCCTGTATGCACTAGGAGGCGAAGTTAGGGGTCTGTGATGGTCGCTGGGAACCCACTCTATCGCACGCAGTGTATGGGCCTCTGGGTTTCATGCAGGACACTGTGGCAGAGCGGGCTTTCATGCATGGCTTAGTAGGATTGTAGGCTTTCAAAACTCTGAGAAAGGAAGAAGTCTGAGAATTAGATTTCGGGTTAGGATTACGGCACGGTTTAGGGATGAAGATTAGTGGTTAGGGTGAGGGCTTAGGGTTAAGGGTTAGGGTTAGGGTTAGGGTTGCTGGTAGGGTGAAGGTTAGGTTTGACGTTTTAGAATTAGGGATGAGGTGTTACGGTTATGACTATGGTTTAGGATTAGAATTACGGGATAGGGCTTCTTCTCAAGGTGTTATGCATTCATGTTAAGTTAAGGGGCTAAGTTAGGGTTACGGGGAGGTTTATGTTTTAAGGTGAGCAATAGGATCAGGGTTAGGTGTTATGTTCAGGGTGAGGGTTATCTGTTAGGGGTAGTGTTTATACTTAGCGTACGGGCCCTGTCTGCACTCGGCGGGGGGCGGGGGTAAGGGGGATGGGATTGTCCCGGGGAACACACTCTATCGTACGCTGGGTATGGGCTCCTGGGTTTCATGCAGGACACAGTGGCAGAGCCCCCTTTTACTCATGGCATGGGAGGATTGTAGGCTTTCTAAACTCTGAGAAAGCAAGAACTCTGAGAATTAGATTTAGGGGTAGGATTCTGGTAATGTTTAGGGATGAAGATTAGTGTCAGGGTGGGGTCTTGGGTTAGGGGTTGGGGTTAAAGGTTAGTGTTAGGTTTAACAGTTACAGTTAGGTTTACGGTTAAGTCTCAGGGTTCGGGTTAAGGTTTGGGTTTAGCGTTTGGCACAGGGGTAGGCTTCAGTGTTAGTTTCATGGTTAAAGATTAGGAGTAGGCTTAGTGTGAGGGTTAAGGGTAAGGGTCAAGATTAAGGGTTCAGGTTGGGGTTAGGCTTAGGTTTAGGGTTAGGGGTCAAGGGTTAGGATTAGGGTTAAGTGTCGGGCTTAGGGTTGGGGTTTAGTGTTAAGTTTATCGTTAAGGATTAGGGTTAGGGTCAGGGTTAAATGCTTGGGTGCGGGTAATGGTTAGGGTCAGGGTTAAGGTTTATGGATAGGGTTAGTGTTAAGGGTTTACGGGTAGGTTTAGGGTTCAGGGTTAGAGTTAGCATTAGGGCTTAAGGTTAGGATTAGGTGGTAGGTTAGATTTTAGGGTTAGATCTAGGCGTTAGAGTAAGGGTTAAGAGATAGGGTTAGGTTTAATGCTTAGGATTAGGGTTAGGGTTTGGGGTTAAAGTAAGTGTTAGGGGTTGGGTTTAAGGATCAAAGGTTAGTGTTATTTTTAGCTGTAGTGTTAGGGTTAGGGATAAGGGATAAGGTTGGCGTGAGGGTTTTCCTTACTGTTAGGGTTAAGGTCAGGCTTAGATTAAAGGTTAAGGTTAGGGTCAGCGTTAAGGGTTAGGGTGAGGGTTAACGGTTACGGTAAAGGTTAAGCGTTAGTGTTAGGGATTAGCGATTAGGGTTTTTGGTAAGTGTTAGGGTAAGGAGTTAGTGTTTTATGAAGGGGTATGGTTAGAATTAGGATTGGGGTTAGTCTTAGGGTTAGGTTTAGGAGTTAGGTTTAGGGTAAAAGGATAGGATTAGGGTTAAGGGTTGGGCTCAGGTTTAGGGTTAAAGTTTAGTGTTAGGGTTAATGTTTAGTGTTATGGTCCAGTTTAAGTGTTAGGGTGAGGGTTAACGGTTAGGATAAGGCTTAGAGGTTGGGGATATAGTGAGGGTTCAGTGTTAGGGTTAGTTTTAGGGTTCAGGGTTAAGGTTAGCTGTAGGGGTTATGGTTAGGGTTAGGTGTTAGGTTAGTGTCAGGGTTAGGTCTAGTCGTGAGGGTAAGGTTTAGGGTTAGCTTTAAGAGCTAGGGTTAGGTTTAATGGTTAAGATTAGGATTACGGTTAAAGGTTAGGGTAATGCTCAGGGGTTAAGGTGAAGGGTTAAGGGTTTTTGTTAGGCATAGCGTTGGGGTTAGAAGTAAGGGTTACTGTCAGTGTTAGGGTTGTAGGCAGGGTTACGGTTAGAGTTAGCGGTTTAGAATTAGGGTTAGGGATTAGGTGTTACAGTGACGACTAGGAGATAGGGTTAGAATTATGGGATAGGGGTTGTTCTCAGGAAATGGGTTATGCACTAACGTTAGGATAAGAGGTTAAAGTTAGGCGCACGGTGAGGTTTACGTGTTAAGGGGAGAAATAGGAACAGGGTTAGGTGTTATGTTCACGGTGAGGGATATCTGTTACAGGTATTGTTTATGCTTAGGACACGGGCCCTGTCTGCCTTAGGCGGGGGTGGGGGGAGGTTAGGGGACTGGGATTGTCACCAGGATCCCACTGTATCGTACTCTGGGTATGGGCCCGTAGGTTTCATGCAGGACACAGTGGTAGAGCCTCCTTTCACGCATGGCATGGGAGGATTGCAGGCTTTCTAAACTCTAAGAAAGCAAGAAGTCTGAGAATTAGATTTAGGGTTAGGATTCTGGTTAGGGTTAAGGATGAAGTTTAGTGTTAGGGTGAGGGCTTAGGGTTAGGGATTAGGGTTAGGGTTAAAGGTTACTCTTAGGTTTAACGGTTACAGTTCGGTTTAGGGTTGAGGTTTACGGTTAGGGTTAAGATGAGGGGTTAGGGTTTGGTATAGGGTTAGGGTTAGGTACAGGGTTAGGGTTAAGTGTTAGGTTTACGGTTGAAGATTAGGATTAGGGTTAGGATTAAAGGTTAGCGTGAGAGTTAACGGTTAGGGTTAAGGTTAAGAGTTAGGGTTAGGGTTTAGGTTTAGGGTTAAGGGTTAGGGTTAGCTTTAAGGTTCGAGTTATGTGTTAGGGTTTGTGTTAGAGGTTAGGGTTAGGTTTACTGGTCACGGTTAGGGTTACGTTTAGGGGTTAGCATTAGGGTTAAGGATTAGGTTTAGGGTAAGGGTTTAGAGTTAGTGTTGGGCTTTAGGCTCGGGGCTTAGGTTCAGGGTCAGGGGTTAGGGTTGGTGGTAGGGCTTAGATTTAGCGGTCAGTTTCAGGGCACAGGACCTGGTTAATCTACGGTGAGAGGGGTGCGGTCGGAGTCATCACGAAAGCACAACATCATTCCCTGGGCCCTGGGACAAGATCTACATGCAGGACTCAGGCGGAGCCTCATCTCACACATGGCATGGCTGTATTGTAGGCTTGCTTCACTCGGGAATGGAAGTAGTGTGAGAATTAGGGTTAGGGTTGGGGTTAGGGGTTTCGAGTTAGGGGTTAGGCTTGGAGTCAGGGTTAGGTGCTAGGGATTAGTGGTTAGGGTTAGAGTTAGTGTTACGGGTTAGGTGTTAACTCTGGTTTAGGGGCCCAGGGTAAGGTTTAGGTTTGGAGTTAGCGTTAGGGTTAGGCGTTAGGGTTAAGGGATAGGGTTAGGGTTAAGGGTTAGGCTTAGGGTAAGGGTTCAGGTTTAGGGTTAGGGTCAGGGTTAAGGGTTAGGGTGAGGGTTAACAGTTAGGGATAGGGTTAGGGGGTTAGGGATAGGATTAGGTTTAAGGGTTAGGTTTATGGTTCAGGTTTAAGGTTAACATTAGGGGGTTAGGGTTAGTGTTAACTGTAAGTCAGTGTTAGGGTTAGATCTCTAGGCATTAAGGTAAAGGTTAGGTTTAAGGTTAAGTGTTAGGGTTATGTTTAATGGTTAGGCTTGGGATTAGGGTTAAGTGTTAGGGTTAATGTTAGGGGTTATGACTAAGGATCAACGGTTAGGGTTATTTTTATGCGTAGGGTTAGGGTAAGGTGTTAGGGTTAGTGTTAGTGTTGTTGGTAGGGTTAAGGTTAGGGTTGGCGTTTCAGAATTCGGGATCAGGTGTTGTGGTTATGGCTAGGAGTTAGCGTTAGAATTACAGTATAGTGCTTTTTCTCAGGGTGTCATGCATTAACGTTAAGATAAGGTGTTAAAGTTAGGGTTATGGTGAGCTTTACCTCTTAAGGTGAGCAGTATGATCAGGGTTAGGTGTTATGTTCTGGGTTAGTCTTATGGGTGAGGGGTAGGGTTTATGCTCTGGGCACGGGCCCTGTATGCACTAGGAGGCAAAGATAGGGGTCTGTGATGGTCGCTGGTAACCTACTCTATCGTATGCAGTGTATGGGCCTCTGGTTTCCTGCAGGACACTGTCGCAGAGCGGGCTTTCATGCATGGCTTAGTAGGATTGTAGGCTTTCAAAACTCTGAGAAAGCAAGAAGTCTGAGAATTAGATTTCGGGTTAGGATTACGGCACGGTTTAGGGATGAAGATTAGTGTTAGGGTGAGGGCTTAGGGTTAAGGGTTAGGGTTAGGGTTAGGGTTGATGGTAGGTTGAAGTTTAGGGTTGGCACTTTAGAATATGGATGAGGTGTTATGGTTATGGCTAGGGGTTAGGTTTAGAATTATGGGATAGGGCTTCTTCTTTGGGTGCTATGCATTAACGTTAACATAAGGGGATAAATTAGTGTTATGGTTAGGTTTATGTTTTAAGGTGAGCAACAGGATCAGGGTTAGGTTTTATGTTTGGAGTTAGGGTTATCTGTTAGGGATAGTGTTTTTGCTTAGCGCACGGGCCTTGTCTTCACCAGGAGGGGGGGGTTAGGGACTAGGATTGCCACTGGGAACCCGCTCTATCATGCACTAGTTATGGGCCCCCGGGTTTCTTGCAGGACACAGTGGCAGAGCCTCCTTTTACTCATGACGTGGGAGAATTGTAGGCTTTCTAAACTCTGAGAAAGCAAGAAGTCTGAGAATTAGATTTAGGGGTAGGTTTATGGTAATGTTTAGGGATGAAGGTTAGTGTTAGGGTGCGTTCTTAAGGTCAGTGGTTAGGGTTAAAGGTTAGTGTTAGGTTTAACCGTTACAGTCAGGTTTATGGTTATGTTTTAGGGTTAGGGTTAAGGTTAAGGTTTAGCGTTTGGTACAGTGTTAGGCTTAAGTTTTAGCTTTAGGGTTAAAGATTAGGATTAGGGTTAGGGTTAAGGGCTAGTGTGAGGGTTAATGATAAGGATCAAGACTAAGGGCTAGGGTTTTTGTTAGTGTTAGGAATAAGTCTTCGTGTAGGCTTTAGGGTTAGCGTTAAGTGTTATGGTTAGGGTTAGGTTTAGGGTTCATGGTTAGTGTTATGTTTAGGGGTTAGTGTTAGGGTTAGGGCTTAGGTTTAGGGTAAGGTTTTAGAGTTCGTGTTCAGCGTTACGGTCGGAGCTTATGTTTACCGTTAGGGGTTAGTGTTAGTGTTAGGGCTGAGATTTAGCTTTTAGTTTAAGGGCACAGGACCTGTTTTATCTACGGTGAGAAGGGTGCTGTCGGAGTCTCCACGAAAGCACAAAATCGTTCCCTGATCCTTGGGAAAGGACCTACATGCAGGACTCAGGTGGAGCCTCATCTCACGCATAGTATAGCTGTATTGTAGGCTTGCTTCACTCTGAGAATGGAAGTAGTGTGAGAATCAGGGTTAGGGTTTGGGTTAGGGGTTTGGAGTATGGGATTATGGTTCGAGTCAGGGTTAGGTCCTAGGGATTAGGAGTTAGGGTTAGTGTTAGGGATAGGGGTTAGTTGTTGGGTTTGGGTTAGGGTGCTAGGGTTAGGTTTAGGGTTGGGGTTAATATTAGGGTTAGCGTTTAGGGTTAAAGGATAGGATTATGGTTAAGGGTTTGGCTTAGGGTTAGGGTTAAGGGTTAGTGTTAAGGTTTAGGGTTAAGGTCAGGGTTACGTGTTAGGGTGAGGGTTAACAGTTAGGGTTATGGTTAGCGTCTTAGGGATAGGGTTAGGGTTAGAGTTAGGGGTTAGGATTAAGGGTGAAGTGTTAGGGTTATTTTTAGGCATAGTTTTAAAGTTAGGGGCTAGGGTAATGTTTGGTTTGATGGTAGGTTTAAGGTTAGGGTTAGCAGTTTAGAATTCGCCTTAGGGATTAGGTGTTATGGTTATGGCTTGGAGTTAGGGTTAGAATTCAGAGATAGGAGTTGTTCTCAGGGTAAGTGTTATGCATTAACGTTATGATAAGGGGTTAAATTTAGGGTTATGGTGAGATTTACATTTTAAGGTGAGCAATGGGATCAGGGTCAGGTGTTATGTTCAGGGTTATGGTTAGGGGTGAGGGGTAGGGTTTATGCTTATGACTCGGGCCCTGTCTGCACTAGGCAGGGGGGGAGGGGTTTGGGGTTGCGATTGTCGTCGGGAACCCACTCTAGTGTATGCTGAGTATGGGCACTGGGGTTTCCGGCAGGACACAGTGGTAGAGCCTCCTTTTATTCATGGCATGGGAGGATTGTAGGCTTTCTAACGCTGAGAAAGCAAGAAGTCTGATAATTAGATTTAGGGTTAGGATTATAGTTAGGGTTAGGAATGAGGTTAGTGCTAGGGTGAGGGATTAGGGCTAGGGATTATGGGTAGAGTTAAGGTTAAATGTTAGAGTTAGGTTTAACGGTTACAGTTAGGTTTAGGGTTACGTTTTAGGGTGAGGGTTATGGTTAGGGGTTAGGGTTTGGTACAGGGTTAGGGTTAAGTGTTAGGTTTAGGGTTAAAGATTAGAATTCGGATTAGGGTTGACGGTTAGTGTGAGTGTTAATGGTTAAGTTTGTGTTTAAGGGTTAGGGTTAGGGTTTAGGGCTAGTGTTAAGCGTTCGTGTTAGATTTAGGGTTAGAGTAAAGTGTTATGGTTAGGGTTATGGGTTAGCATTAGGGTTAAAGGTTAAGGGTTAGGTTTATTTTCAGGCACAGGGTTAGGATTAGGTGTTAGGGTTAGTGTTACCGTTAAGGTTTTTTGTAGGCTTAAGGTTAGGTTTAGCAGTTTAGAATTAGGGTTAGGGATTAGGTGTTATGGTTATGGTAAGGAGTTAGGGTTAGAATTATGGCATAGGGGTTGGTCTCAGGGTCAGTTTTATGCTTAAAGTTAGGGTAAGCGGTTAAAGTTAGTGTTACGGTGAGCTTTACGTGTTAAGGTGAGCAATAGGATCAGGGTTAGGTTTTATGTTCAGGGTTAGGGTTATGGGTGAGGGGTAGAGTTTATACTTAGGGTTAGGGTTAGGGTTAGGGTTTAGGCTTAAGGATCAAGGGTTAGGGTTAGGGTTAGTGTTAGGGCTGTTGGTAGGGTTAAATTTAGGGTTAGCAGCTTACAATTAGGTATTAGGTTTTACAGTTATGAATAAGAGTTAGGGTTAGAATTATGGGATAGGTGTTGTCCTCAGGGTAAGTATTATTCATTAACGTTAGGATAAGGGGTTAGGATTAGGGTTATGGTGAGTTTTACATGTTAAGGTGAGCAATAGGATCAGGGTCAGATGTTATGATCAGGGTTATGGTTATGGGTTAGGGGCAGTGTTTATGCTTAGGGCACAGGCCCTGTCTTCACTAGGTGGGGGGGCTCGGAGGCTGGGATTGTCACCAGGAACCCACTCTATCGTATGCTGGGTATGGGCCTCTGGGTTTCATGCAGGGCACAGTGGCAGAGCCTCCTTTCATGCATGGCATGGGAGGATTGTAGGCTTTCTAAACTCTGAGAAAGCAAGAAGTCTGAGAATTAGATTTAGGGTTAGGATTACGGTTAGGGTTAGGGATGAAGTTTAGTGTTAGGGAGAGGGCTTAGTGTTAGGGATTAGGGTTTGGTACAGGGTTAGGGTTAAGTGTTCGGCTTAGGGGTAAAGATTAGGATTAGTGTTAGGTTTAAGGGTTAGCTGAGGGTTAACGGTTAGGGTTAAGGTGAAGGGTTAGGGTTAGGGTTTAGGGTTAGGATTAGGGGTTCGTGTTAGGTTTAGGGTTACACTTAAGTGTTAGGGTTTAGGTTCAGGTTTAGGGTTCATGGTTAAGGTTATGTTTAGGGGTTAGGTTTAGGGGTTAGGTTTGGTGTAAGGGTATAGTGTTAGTGAAGGGAGTTTGGGTCAGGGTTTCTGTTTAGGGTAGGGGTTAGTGTTAGGACTTAGATTTAGCGATTAGTTTAAGGTCAGAGGACCTGTTTAATCTATGGTGAGAAGGGTGTGGAATCGGTCGCTGAGACACCACAGCATTGTACCCTGGGCCTTGGGCTCAGACGTACATGCAGGAATCAGGGGGAGCCTGTTCTCATGCATGGCATGGTTGTATTGTAGGCTTGGTTAACTCTTAGAATGGAAGAAGTGTGAGAATTAGGGTTATGGTTAGGGTTAGGGATTTGGGTTTAGGAGAGAGTGTTCAAATGAGGGTTAGGGGTTAGGCATTAGGGGTTAGGGTTAGTGTTAGGGTTAGGGGTTGGGGTGAGGGTTGGGTTAGGGGCTAGGGTTAGGTTTAGGGTTGGGGTTAGTGTTAGCGTTCGAGTTAGGGATTAGAGTTAGGGTTAAGGGATAGGATTAGGGTTAAGAGTTTGGCTTAGGGTTCAGGTTAAGGGTTAGGGTTATGGTTAAAGATTAGTGTTAGTTTAAACAGTTACAGTTAGGTTTAGGGTTAAATTTTAGGGTGAGGGCTTTTTAAACTCTGAGAGAGGAAGACGTCTGAGATTAAGATTTAGGGATAGGATTATGGTTAGGATTAGGGATGACGATTAGTGTTAGGGTGAGGGCTTAGGGTTAAGGGTTAGGGTTAGAGTTAGGGTTAAGGTTAGTGTTAGTTTTAACGGTTAAAGTTAGGTTTAGGGTTAAGGTTTATTGTCAGGGTTAAGGTCAGGGGTTAGGGTTTCGTACAGGGTAAGAGTTAAGTGTTAGGTTTAGGGTTAAAGATTAGCATTATGGTTAGTGTTAAAGGTTAGTGTGAGGGTAAAAGTTTAGGGTTAAGTTTAAGGGCTAGGGTTAGGGGTTAGTGTTAGGGTTAAGGGGTCTTGTTAGGTTTAGGGTTACAGTTAAGTGTTATGGTTAGTGTTGGGGTTACGGTTAGGCTTAGGGTTCATGGTTAGTGTAACATTTAGGGGTTAGGGCTAGGGTTAAATGATAGTGTTAGAGTTAAGGCTTAGGCTTTGGGTAAAGGTTTAGGGATAGGTTTACGGGTTAGGGTTAGTGTCAGGGTTAAATGTTAGGGTGAGAGTTAACAGTTATGGTTAGGGTTATTGGTTAGGGGTTGTGTTTAAGCTTAGGGCACGTGCCTTGTCTGCACTAGGCGGAGAGGTTAGGGGGCTAGCATATTCGCCGGGAAATCACTCTATCGTATGCTGGGTATTGGCCCCTGGACACAGTGGCAGGGCCTCCTTTCACACATGGCATGGGAGGATTATAGGCTTTCTAAACTCTGAGAAAGAAAAAGTCTGAGAATTAGATTTAGGGTTAGGATTATGGTTAGAATTAGGGATGAAGTTTAGTGTTAAGGTGATGCCTTAGGGTTAGGGGTTAGGTTTAGGGTCAGAGTTAAAGGTCAGTGTTAGGTTTAACAGTTACAGTTAGGTTTAGCGTTAAGGTTTAGTGTTAGGGTTCAGTTTAGGGGATAGGTTTTGGTACAGGTTAAGGTTTAAGTGTTAAGTTTAGAGTTAAAGATTACAATTAGGGTTAGGTTTAAAGGTAAGTGTGAGGATTAACGGTTAGGGTTAAGCATGAGGGTTAGGGATTAGGTTTAGTGTTAAGGGTTTATGTTAGTTTAGGGTTAGAGTTAAGTGTTATGGTTAGGGTTAGGGGTTAGGGTTAGATATAGGGTGCATGGTTAGGGTTACGTTTAGGGGTTAGGGTTACGGGTTAGGTTTAGGGTGAGTGTTTGGTGTTAGTGTTGGGCATTAGGATAAGGGCTTAGGTTTAGGGTTAGCGTTTAGGTTTAGTGTTAGGGCTTAGATTTAGCGGTTAGTTTAAGGGCACAGGACCTGTTTAATCTATGGTGAGAAGGGTGCAGAATTGGTCCCCTTGACACCACACCATCGTACCTGGGCCTTGGGCCCAGACCTACATGCAGGACTCAGGCGGAGCCTCTTCTCACTCATGGCATGGCTCTATTGTAGGCTTGGTGAACTCTGAAAATGGAGGAAGTGTGAGAATTAGGGTTATGGTTATGGTTAATTGTTTGGGGTTAGGGGTTAGGGTTCGAGTGTGGTTCAGGGGTTAGAAATTAGGAGTTAGTGTTAGTGTTAGGGTTAGGGGTTAGGGGTTAGTGTTGGTTTAGGGGCTAGGGTTAGATTCAGAGTTAGGGTTAGTGTTAGGGTTAGGGTTAGGGATTATGGTTAGGGTTAGGAATTAGGGTTAGGGTTAGGCTTAAGGGATAGTATTAGGGTAAAGGGTTAAGGCTTAGGGTTAGCATTAGGGATTAGGGTTAGGGTTAAGTGTTAGGGTTTTGGTCTGATTTAAGGGTTAGGGTGAGCGTTAACAGTTAGGGTTAAGGTTAATTGTTAGGATTGGGGGTTAGGCTTAAGGATTCGTATTAGGGTTAGGGTATAAGGGTGAGACTTAAGTCTTATGGTTAGGGACAGGGCTTTTGGTTAGGGATAAGGGTTAGGAGTTAGGGTTACTTTTAGGCATAGGGTAGGATTAGGGGTGAGGGTTAGGTTTAGGGTTAGTGTTAGGGTTGTTGGTAGTGTTAAGGTTAGGGATAGCAGTTTAGAATTAGGGTTAGGGATTAGGTTTTATGGTTATGGCTAAGATTTAGGGTTAGAATTATGGGATAGGCGTTGTTCTCAGTGTAAGTGTTATGCATTAACTTTAGGAGATGCGGTTAAAGTTAGGGTTACAGTGTGGTCTACATGATAAGGTGAGCAGTAGGATCAGGGTTAGGTGTTACGTTCAAGGTTAGGGTTATATGTTAGGCGTACTTTTTATGCTTAGGGCACGGGCCCTGTCTGCACTAGGCGGGAGGATTAGGGGTCTAGGATTGTGGCCGAGAACTTTCTCTATCGTACACTGGGTATGGGTCCCTGGGTTTCATGCAGGACACAGTGGCAGAGCCTCTTTTCACGCATGGCATGGGAGGATTGTAGGCTTTCTAAACTCTGAGAAAGCAAGAAGTCTGAGAATTAGATTTAGGGATAGGATTATGGTTAGTGTTAAGGATAAAGTTTAGCATTAGGGTGAGGGCTTAGGGTTAGGGGTTAGAGTTACGGTCAGGGTTAAAGGTTAGTGTTAGGTTTAATGGTTACAGTTAGCTTTAGGGTCAAGTGTTAGGGTTAAGGTTAAGGTTAGGGGTTAGGTTTTGGTACAGGGTAAGGGTTAACTGTTAGGTTTAGGGTTAAAGATTACGATTAGGGTTAGGTTTAAGGGTTAGTGTGAGAGTTAACGGTTAGGGTTAAGGTTAAGTGTTAGGGTTAGTGGTTAAGTTTAGGTTTAAGTGTTCATGTTAGGTTTAGGGTTAGAGTTAAGTGTTATGGTTAGGGTTTGGGGTTAGGGTTAGGTTTAGGGTTCATCGTTAGGGTTACGTTTAGGCATTAGGGTTATGGGTAAGGATTAGGGTAAGGGTTTAATGTTAGTGTTGGGCGTTAGGGTCAGGGCTTAAGTTTAGGGTTAAGCGTTAGTGTTAGAGTTAGCGTTAGGGCTTAGATTTAGAGGTTATTTTAAGGGCACAGGACCTGTGTAATCTATGGTGAGAAGTGTGCAGAATGGGTCATCGCCACACCACACCATCGTACCCTAGGCCTTGGGCCCAGACCTACATGCAGGTCTCAGGCAGAGCCTCTTCTCACGCATGGCATGGTTTTATTGTAGGCTTGGCTAACTCTGAGAATGGAGGAAGTGTGAGAATTATGGTTATGATTAGGGTTAGGTGTTTGGGGTTAGGGGTTAGTGTTCGCGTGAGGGTTAGGTGTTAGGGATTAGGGGTTAGGGTTAATGTTAGCATTAGGGGTTAACGGTTAGGGTTGGGTTAGGGACTAGAGATAGATTTAGGGTTGGGGTTAGGGTTAGGGTTAGGGTTAGGGGTTAGGGTTAGGGTTAAGGGATAGGATTAGGTTTAAGTGTTAAGGCTTAGGGTTAGCATTAAGGGATAGGGTTAGGGTTAAGGGTTAGGGTTATGGTCCGAGTTAAGGGTTAGGGTGAGGGTTAACAGTTAGGGTTAGGGTTATAAGTTAGGGATAGTGTTAGGTTTAAGGTCTAGGGTTAGGGTTAGAGGTAGCTTTACTGCTAAGATTAGGTCTCGGCATTAAGGTAAGGGTTAGTGTTAGGGTTAAGGGTTAGGGTTAGGTTTAATTGTTAGGATTAGGATCAGAATTAAGGGTTAGGCTTAGGGTTAGGGGATAGGGTTAGGGTTTAGGGTAAACTTTTAAGGTTATGTTTAGGGATAAGGTTAGGATTAGCGTTTAAGGTTAGGGTTAGTATTAGGGTTGTTTGTAGGGTTAAGGTAATGTTTACTGGTTAGAATTAGGGTTAGGGATTAGGGGTTACTGTTATGGCTAGGAGTTAGGGTTAGAATTAAGTGATAGGGGTTGTTCTTAGCATAAGTGTTATGCATTAATGTTAGGATAAGTGGTTAAAGTTAGGTTTACGGTGAGGTTTATGTGTTAAGGTGAGCAATAGGATCAGGGTTAGAATTATGAGTGAGGGGTAGGGTTTTGCTTAGGGTATGGGCCCTGTCTGCCCTAGGAGTGGGATTGAGGGGGATGCGATTGTCACCAGAAACCCACTCTATCGTATGCAGGGTATGGGCCCATGGGTTTCTTGTAGGACACTCTGGCAGAGCCTGATTTCACGCATGGTAAAGGAGGATTGTAAGCTTTCAAATCTCTAAGAAAGTAAGAAGTCTGAGAATTAGATTTAAGGTTAGGATTATCGTTATGGTTAGGGATGAAGTTTAATCTTAGGGTGAGGGCTTCGGGTAAGGGGATACGGTTAGTTTTAGGGTTAAATGTTACTGTTAGGTTTAACAGTTACAGTTAGACTTAGGGTTTAGGTTTAGGGTTAGGGTTAAGCTTAGGGGTTATGGTTTGGTACAGGGTTAGGGTTAAGTGTTAGGGTTAGGGTTAAAGATCATGACAAGGGTTAGAGTTAAGGGTTAGTTTGAGTGTTAACAGTAGGGTTAAGGATAACTTTTAGGGTTAGGGGTTAGGATTAGTGTTAGGGCTGAGATTTAGCGGTTAGTTTAAGGGCACAGGACCTGTTTAATCTATGGTGAGAGTGGTGCACAGGGTCGCTGCGACACAACACCACCGTACGCTGGGCCTTGGGCCAAGACCTACATACAGGACTCAGGTGGAGCCTCTTCTCACGCATGACATGGCTGTATTGTAGGCTTGGTTAACTCTGAGAATGGAAGAAGTGTCAGAAATCGGGTTAGGGCTGGCTGTAGGTGTTTTTAACCCCTAACCCTAACACTAACCCCCTAATCCTAACCCTAACACTAACCCCAAGGTTAAATCTAACCTTAACCCCTACGACAACCCTAACCCTAACCCTAACCCCTCTCACTGTAGAATAAACAGGTCCTGTGCCCTTAAACTAACCACTAAATCTAAGCCCTAACATCAACCCTAACCTCTGACCCTAAACCTAAGCCCTGAGCCTAAAGCCCAACACTAACTCTAAACTCTTACCCTAAAGCTAATCCCTAACCCTAATGCTAACCTCTAAACGTAACCCTAACTGTGAACCCTAAACCTAACCCTAACCTCGAGCGCTAACCATAGCACTTAACTCTAACCCTAAACCTAACATGAACCCTTAATCCTAACACTAACCCTAACCCTAACTCTTAACTTTAACCCTGACTGTTAACCCTCACACTAACCTTTAAACCTAACCTTAATCGTAATCTTTAACCCTAAACCTAATATTTAACCCTAATCCTGTACCAAACCCTAAACCCTAACCTTAAACCTAACCATAAACCTTAACCCTGAACCTAACTGTAACGGTTAAAACTAAGAGTAACCTGTAACGCTACCCGTAACCCCTAACTCTAAGCCTTCACCCTAATACTAACCTTGATCCTTAACCCGAACCCTAACCCTAACCCTAAATCTAATTCTCAGTCTTCTTGCTTTCTTAGAGTTTAGAAAGCCTACAATCCTCCCATGCCATGCGTGAAAGGAGGCTCTTCCACTGTGTCCTGAATGAACCGCTGGGGCCCATAACCAGAGTACGATAGAGTGGGTTCCTGGTGACAATCCCAGCCCCCTAACCCCCCCCCCCCCGCCTAATGCAGACAAGGCCCGTGCCCTAAGCATAAACTCTACACCTCACCCAAAACTCTAACCCTGAAAATAACATTTAACCCTGATTCTATTGCTCACCTTAGAATGTAAACCTCACCGTAACCTGAACTTTAACCTCTTATCCTAACGTTAATGCATAACACTTACCCTGAGATTAACCCCTATCCCATAATTCTAACCCTATCTCCTAGTCATAACTGTGACAACTAATCCCTAACCCTAATTCTAAACCACTAACACTAACTGTTACCCTACGTAGTTACTGTTACGGTAACCTACTGTTACCCTAACACTGAACCTAACCCTTACTCCTAACGCCAAAGCTATGGCTAAAAATAATGCTAACCCTTGACCCTTTACCCTAACTCCTAACCCTAACCCTAATCCTAACCACTAAACCCAACCTTAGCTCTTAACCCTAACCCTAAACCTTACCCTGACGCCTAGACCTAACACTAACACTAAACTAACACCTAACCCTAATCATAACCCCTAAAGCTAACCCTAACCCTGAACCCTAAACCTAACTCTAACACTTAATACTAACTATATCCCTAACCCCTAACCCCAACCCTAACCCTAACCGTTAACCCTCACCCTAACCCTTAAACCGGACCCTAACACTAAATCTTAACCCTAAAGCTACGCCCAACCCTTAACCATAATCCTATCCCTTAACCCTAAACCTAACCCCTAACCCTAAACCTAACACTAACCCCAATCCTAATTCTAACCATAGCCCTTAATACATCACTACGCCTAACCCCTAACCCTAACCCTAACCCCTAATGCTAACCCTAACACTGAACCCTAAACCTAACCCTATCCCTAACCCTTAAACATAACTCTATCCCTAACCAATAATCCTAAGCCTAATCTTTAACCCTCACCCTAGAGCTTAACTCAAACCGTAACCCTAAGCCTAAACCCCAACCCTAACACTTAACACAAATCCTAAGCCTAAACACTTAACGCCAATCCTATCCTTTAACCCTAACACTAACCCTGATGCCTAATCCTAACCCTAACACTAACCCCAACCATAAATCTAACCCTAGCCCCTAACGCAAAACTAACCCCTAACCCTAACACTAACCCTAAATCCTAGTCCCTAACCACTAAACCTCACTTGAACCCTAACCCCTAACACCAAACCCTTAACCCTAACCATAACCCTATTTCTCACACTACTTCCATTCTCAGAGTTAACCAAGCCTAAAATACAACCATGCAATGCGTGAGTAGAGTTTCCGCATGAGTCCTGCAAGTAGGTCTGGGCCAAAGGCCCAGGATCCGATGGTGTGGTGTCGCATGGAAACATTCTGCACCCTTCTCACCATAGATTACACAGGTCCTGTACCCTTAAACTAACCGCCAAATCAAAGCCCAAACACTGACCCTAACCCCTAACCCTACCTAAGCCCTGACCCTAATGCCCAACACTAACACTAAACGCTTACCCTAAACCTAACCCCTAAATGTAACCTTAACCATGAACCCTAAACCTAACCCAAACCCCTAACCCTAACCATAACACTTAACTCTAACCCTAAACCTAACATGAACACTTAACCCTAACCCTAACCCATAAACCTAACACTTAACCTTAACCCTAACCGTTAACCCTCACACTAAACCTTAACCCTAACCCTAATCCTAATCTTTAAGCCTAAACCTAGCACTTAACCCTTACCCTGTACCAAAACCTAACCCCTAATCTTAACCCTAAGCTTAAACCTTAAAGCTTAACCCTAAACCTAACTGTAACTGTTAAACCTAACACTAACCTTTAACCCTGACCCTAACTGAAACCCCTAACCCTAAGCCCTCACCATAACAGTAACCTATATTGCTAACCCTAACCCTAATCCTAGCCCTAAATTTAATTCTCAGACTTCTTGCTTTCTCAGAGTTTACAAAGCCTACAATCCTCCCATGCCATGTGTAGAAGGAGGCTTGGCCACTGTGTCCGGCATGAAACCAAGGGGCCCATACCCAGTGTATGATAGAGTGGCTTCCGGCATCTATCCCAGCCCTCTAAGCCCCCTCCTAGAGCAGAGAGGGCTCGTGATATAAGCATAAACACTACCCCTCACCCATAACCCTAACCCTGAACATCACAGCTCACCCTGATACTATTGCTCACCTTAACACATCAACCTCACCATAACTCTAACTTGAACCTGTTATCCTAACGTTAATGCATAAGACTTACCCTAAGAACAACCCCTATCCCTTAATTCTAACCCTAACTCCTAGCCACAATTGTAACACCTAATCCCTAAGGCTAATTCAAAACTGCTAAACATTACCTTATCCCTACAAACTAACCCTAACCCTAACCGCTAACCCTAACCGTACACCTAAAAATAACCGTAACACTTGACACTTAACCCTAACCCTTAACCCTGTTCCTAATCCTAACAATTAAACCTAACCCTAACTCTTAAGCCTAACACTAACACGTACCCTAATGCCTAGACCTAACCCTAAGAGTAAACGTAACCCCTAACCCTAACCCTAATCCCTAATGCTAACCCTAACACTGAACCCTAATCCTAAGCCTTAAACCTAACTCTATCCTTAACCCATAACCCTAGCCCTAACCGTTAACCCCACACTAACCCTTAACTCGAACTGTAACCCTAACCCTTAAAACTAAACCTAACACTTAACGCTAACCCTAAGCCTTAACGCTTAACCCTTATCCTATCCCTTAACCCTAACCCTAACCCATAACGCTAACCCTAACCCCACTCTAAATCTAACCCTAGCCCCTAACCCAACCCTAACCCCTAAGCCCTAACCCTATCACTAAACCCAACACCTACTCCCTAACCCCTAATCCTCACTCGAAGCTTAAGCCCTAACCCTAAGCCCTCTCCCTGACTAATCTTCATCCCTAACCCTAACCATAATCCTAACCCTAAATCTAATTCTCAGACTTCTTGCTATCTCAGAGTTTTAAAAGCCTACAATTCTCCAAAGCCATGCGTGAAAGCTGGCTCTGCCACAGTGTCCTGCATGAAACCCAGGAGCCCATACTCTGTGTACAATAGAGTGGGTTCCCGGGGACAATCACAGCCCCCTAACTCCCCCTGCTAGTGCTGACAGGGCCCATGCCCTAAGCAAAAACCCTGCACCTCACCCATAACCCTAACCCTGAACATAACACCTAACCCTGATGTTATTGTTCACCTTAACACGTAAACCTCACTGTAACCCTAACTTTAACCCCTATCCTAATGTTATTGCATAACACTTACCCTAAGAACAAACCCTATCCCTTAATTCTAAGCCTAACTCCTAGCATAACCGTAACACCTAATCCCTAACCTTAATTCTAAACTGCTAAACATTACCTTCACCCTACAAACAACCCTAACACTAACCCTAACTCTAACCGCTAACCCTAACCCTAACCATTACCCTGATCATAATCCTAACAATTAAACCTAACCCTAATTCTTAACCCTAACACGAACCATTACCATAATGCCTAGACCTAACCCTAACTGTAACCCTAACCCCTAACTCTAACCCTAACCGCTAATGCTAACCCTAACCCCGAACCCTAAACCTAACCCTAACCCTATCCCTTAAACCTATTACTATCCCTAAACCATTACCCTAATCGCAACTGTTAACCCTCACTCTCACCCTTAACTTGGACCGAAACCCTAACCCTTAACCCTAACCTTAACCCTTACTGCTAATCTTAAGCCTTCACCCTTTACCTTAATCCTATCTTGTAAGCCTAACCCTAACGCTGACCCCTAACCCACCTGAACATTAACCCTAAACCTAAATCTAACGCTAGCCCCTTACAAAAACCTAACACCTAAGCCCTGACACACTAATCCTAACTTCTAATTCCTAACCACTAAACTTCACTCAAACCCAAACCTCTAACCCCAAACACATAACCCTAACCATAACCCTAATTCTCACACTTCCTTTGTTCTCAGAGTTGACCAAGCCTACAATAGAGCCATGCCACGAGTGAGAAGAGGCTCTGCCTGAGTCCTGCATGTAGGTCTGGGCCCAAGGCCCAAGTACGATGGTGTGGTGTTGAGGCGACCCAGTCTGCACCCTTCCCACCATAGATTAAACAGAGCATGTGCCCTTAAACTAACCACTAAATCTAAGCCCTAACACTAAACCTAAATCCTAACCCTAACCCTCGGCCCTTATCCTAACGCCCAACAGTAACACTAAACACTCGCCCTAAACTTAACCCGTAACCCGAACCCCTAAATGTAACCCTAACCATGAACCCTAAACCTAACCCTAACCTCTAGCCATAACCATAACACTTAACTCTAAACCTAAATGTTACACGAAGCCTTATTCCTAACCCTAAGCCCAACCCTAACCCTTAATCTTGAAACTTACCATTAACCCTCACACTAACCCTTAACCCTAACCCTAATCCTAATCTTTAACCATAAAGCTAACACTGAAGCCTAACCCTGTGCCAAACGATAAAACCAAACCTTAACCCTAACCCTGAAACTTAACCGTAAACGTAACTGTAACTGTTAAAAATAACACAAACCTTTAACCCTAACCCCTAACCCTAAGAGCCCACCCTAACACTAATCTTCCTCGATAAACATTACCATAATCCTACCCCTAAATCTAATTGTCAGACTTCTTGCTTTCTCAGAGTTTAGAAAGCCTAAAATCCTCCCATGCCATGAGTAAAAGGGGGCTCTACCACTGTGTCCTGCATGAAACCAAGGAGCCCATATCCAGCGTACGATAGAGTGGGTTCCCAGGGACAATCCCATCCCCCTAACCCCAGCCCCCCGCCCAGTGCAGACAGGGCCTGTACGCTAAGTATAAACACTACCCCTAACAGATAACCCTCACCCTGAATATAACACCTGACCCTGATCCTATTGCTCACCTTAAAACATAAACCTCCCCGTAACCCTAACTTATCCCCTTATCTTAACCTTAATGCATAAAACCCTGAGAAGAAGCCCCATCCCATAATTCTAATCCTAATCCCCAGCCATAACCATAAGACCTCATCCCTAATTCTAAAATGCCAACCCTAAACTTCACCCTACAAACAACCCTAACCCTAACCCTAACCTCTAACCCTAAGCCCTCACCCTATCACTAATCTTCATCCCTAAACCGTACCGTAATCCTAACCCTAAATCTAATTCTCAGACTTCTTGCTTTCTCAGAGTTTTGAAAGCCTACAATCCTACTAAGCCATGCATGAAAGCCGGCACTGCCACAGTGTCCTGCAAGAAACCCAGAGGCCCATACACAGCGTACGATAGAGTGGGTTCCCAGCGACCACAACCGACCCCTAACTTCGATTCCTAGGGCATACAGGGCCCATGCCCTAAGCATAAACACTACCCCTCACCCATAACCCTAACCCAGAACATAACACCTAACCCTGATCCTACTGCTCACCTTAACACATAAACCTCACCGTAACCCTAATTTTAACCCCATATCGTAACGTTAATGCATGACACCCTGAGAACAAGCCCTATACTGTAATTCTAACCCTAACTCCTAGCCATAACCATAACACCTAATCTCTAATTCTGAAACACCAACCCTAACCTTAACCCTACCTACAACACTAACACTAATCCTAACCCCTTACCCTAACCCTACGCCTAAAAATAACCGTAACCGTTGATCCTTAGTCATAACCCCTAACCTTAACCCTAACCCTTAACCCTAATCCCAATCCTAACCATTAAACATAACCCCAACTCTTAACCCTAACTCTAACCTTTACCTTAATGCCTAGAGTTCTAACCCCAACACTGACCTACAGTTAGAAGTAACACAAACCCCTAATGCTAACCTTAAACCTGAACAATAAACCTAATCCTTAACCATAACACCCTAACCCTAACCCTAACCCTTAACCCTGACCCTAACCCTAAACCTTAACCCTAACCCTGAACCCTAACCCTAAGCCTACCCTTAACCCTAACCCTATCCATTAACCCTAACCGCTAACGATAACACTTACCCCAACCCTAAACCTACCCCTGGCTCCCTAACCCAGAATTAACACCGAACCCGTAACACTAACTCTACCCCTAACCACTAGCACCTAACCCTGACTCGAAACCTAACCCCTAACTCGAAACCCCTAACCCCAACCCTAACCTTAATTCTCACACTACTTCCATTCCCGAGTGAAGCAAGCCTACAATACAGCCATGCCATGTGTGAGATGAGGATCCGCCTGAGTCCTGCATGTAGGTCTTGTCCCAGGGCCCAGGGAATGATGCTGTGCTTTTGTGGTGACTCCGACCACACCCCTCTCACCGTAGATTAACCAGGTCCTGTGCCCTTAAACTGACCGCTAAATCTAAGCCCTACCACCAACCCTAACCTCTGACCCTGAACCTAAGCCCCGAGCCTAAAGCCCAACACTAACTCTAAACACTTACCCTAAACCTAATCCCTAACCCTAATGCTAACCCCTAAACGTAACTCTAACCACGAGCAGTAAACCTAACCCTAACCTCTAACACAAACCCTAACACATAACTCTAACCCTAAAACTAACCCTAACCCTTAACCCTAAACCTAAACCCTAACCCTAACCCTTAACCTTAATCTTAACCGTTAACTCTCATGCTAACCTTTAATCCTAACCCTAATCCTAATCTTCAACCCTAAACCGAACACAACCCTAACCCTGTACCAAACCCTGACCCCTCATCTTAACCCTATCCGCAAACCTCAACCCCAAAACGAACTGTAACCGTTAAACCTAACAGTAACCTTAAACCGTAACCCTAATCTGTAACCCTATCCCCTCACCATAACACTACACTTCATCCTGAACCCTAACCATAATCCTAACCCTAAATCTAATTCTCAGACTTCTTGCTTTCTTAGAGTTTAGAAAGCCTGCAATCCTCCCGTGCCATGTGTGAAAGGAGGCTCTACCACTGTGTCCTGCATGAAATCCACGGGCCCATACCCAGAGTCCGATACAGTGGGTTCCCGGTGACAATCCCAGCCCCCTAACGTCCCCCCAGCCTAATGCCGACAGGGCCCGTGCGCTAAGCATAAATGATACCTTTAACAGATAACCCTAACCCTGAACATGGCACCTAACCCTGTTCCTATTTCTCCCCTTAACACGTAAACCTCACCGTGAGCCTAACTTTAACCTCTTAACGTAACGTTAATGCATAACCCATTCCCTGAGAACATCCCCTATCCCATAATTCTAACCCTATCTCCTAGTCATAACTGTAACACCTAATCCCTAACCCTAATTCTCCACCGCTAAGCCTAACCGTAACGCTGCCTACAACCCTAACACTGACAGGAACCCTTAGTTCTAACCCCAACGCTATGCCTAACAAAAGCCCTAACCCTTCACCCTTCACCCTAACCCCTGAGCATTACCCTAACCTTTAACCGTAATCCTAATCCTAACCATTAAACCTAACCCTAGCTCTTAAAGCTAACCCTAAACCTTACCCTCACGACTAGACCTAACCCTGACACTAACCTAACACCTAACCCTAACCATAACCCCTAAAGCTAACCCTAACCCTGAACCCTAAACCTAACCCTAACACTGAACCTTCACTATATCCCTAACCCCTAAGCCTAATCCTAACTGTTAACCCTCACCCTAACACTTAAACTGGACCATAACACTAAACATTAACCCTAACACTAAACTTTAACCCTAACCATAAGCCCAACACTTAACCCTAATCCTATCCCCTAACCCTAAGCCCTAACCCTAAACCTAACCCTAACCCCAACCCTAACCCTTAATCTTGACCCTTACCATTAACCCTCACACTAACCCTAATCCTAATCTTTAACCATAAAGCTAACACTGAAGCCTAACCCTGTGCCAAACGCTAAACCCAAACCTTAACCCTAACCCTGAAACTTAACCATAAACCTAACTGTAACTGTTACACCTAACACTAACCTCTAACCCTAACCCCTAACCCTAAGACCCCACCTTAACACTAACCCTAACCCTAAACATTATCATAATCCTACCCCAAATCTAATTCTCGGACTTCTTGCTTTCTTAGAGTTTAGAAAGCCTAAAATCCTCCCATGCCATGATTAAAAGGGGGCTCTGCAGCTCTCTCTTGCATGAAACCAGGAGCCCATACCTAGCGTATGATAGAGTGGGTTCCCGGGGACAATCCCATCCCCCTAACCCCAGCCCCCCGCCCAGTGCAGACAGGGCCTGTACGCTAAGTATAAACACTACCCCTAACAGATAACCCTCACCCTGAACATAGCACCTGACCCTGATCCTATTGCTCACCTTAAAACATAAACCTCCCCGTAACCCTAACTTATCCCCTTATCTTAACCTTAATGCATAACACCCTGAGAAGAAGCCCTATCCCATAATTCTAATCCTAACCCCTAGCCATAACCCTAACACCTCATCCCTAATTCTAAAATGCCAACCCTAACCTTCACCCTGCCAACAACCCTAACCCTAACCCTAACCCCTAACCCTAAGCCCTCACCCTATCGCTAATCTTCATCCCTAAACCGTACCGTAATCCTAACCCTAAATCTAATTCTCAGACTTGCTTTCTCAGAGTTTTGAAAGCCTACAATCCTACTAAGCCATGCATGAAAGCCCGCTCTGCCACAGTGTCCTGCATGAAACCCAGAGGCCCATACACTGCGTACGATAGAGTGGGCTCCCAGCGACCATCACAGACCCCTAACTTCGCCTCCTAGTGCATACAGGGCCCGTGCCCTAAGCATAAACCCTACCCCACACCCATAACCCTAACCCAGAACATAACACCTAACCCTGATCCTACTGCTCACCTTAACACGTAAACCTCACCCTAACCCTAACTTAACCCCTTATCTTAACGATAATGCATGACACCCTGAGAACAAGCCCTATACCGTAATTCTAACCCTAACTCCTAGCCATAACCATAACACCTAATCCCTAATTCTGAAACGCCAACCCTAACCTTAACCCTACCAACAACACTAACACTAACCCTAAAACCCTTACCCTAACCCTACGCCTAAAAATAACCCTAACCATTGATCCTTAGTCATAACCCCTAAAGCTTAACCCTAACCCTTAACGCTAATCCCAATCCTAACCATTAAACATAACCCTACTTAACCCTAACCCTAACCTATACGCTAATGCCTAGAGATCTAACCCCAACACTGACCTACAGTTAACACTAACCCTAACCCCTAATCCTAACCTTAAACCTGAACCATAAACCTAACCCTTAACCCTAACCCTATTCCTAACCCCCTAACCCTAACCCTAACTGTTAAGCCTCACCCTAACACTTAACCCTGACTCTAACCCTAAACCTTAACCCTAACCCTGAACCCTAACCCTAAGCCTAACCCTTAACCCTAACCCTATCCCTTAACCCTAACCCCTAACCCTAACGCTAACCCCAACCCTAAACCTAACCCTGGCCCCCAACCCAGACTTAACACCTAACCCCTAACACTAACTCTAAACCTAACCACTAATCCCTAGCACCTGACCCTGACTCGAAACCTAACCCCTAACTCGAAACCCCTAACCCCAAACCTAACCCTAATTCTCACACTACTTCCATTCCCAGAGTGAAGCAAGCCTACAATACAGCCATGCCATGTGTGAGATGAGGCTCTGCCTGAGTCCTGCATGTAGGTTTTGTCCCAAGGCCCAGGGAATGATGTTGTGCTTTTGTGGTGACTCCGACCACACCCCTCTCACCGTAGATTAACCAGGTCCTGTGCCCTTAAACTGACCGCTAAATCTAAGCCCTACCACCAACCCTAACCTCTGACCCTGAACCTAAGCCCCGAGCCTAAAGCCCAACACTAACTCTAAACACTTACCCTAAACCTAATCCCTAACCCTAATGCTAACCCCTAAACGTAACTCTAACCACGAGCAGTAAACCTAACCCTAACCTCTAACACAAACCCTAACACATAACTCTAACCCTAAA